>NC_053450.1:115782182-115997182 GCF_015227805.2 Hirundo rustica
CTGGTTGCAAGTTCAACATATATGATAGATATCAATAAATGTATATATTTATATGATATACAAGAATATAAATGAGACCCAAGCATCTCTCTGGGAAACTGGCATCATATTCCACAACTCCAAGTGACAAGACATGAGCCAGAGTTGAAAGTTTGGTGCTTTCAGTTTAGTTTACCTGCTGCTCTTCAAAAAGCCCTTTCAATAGTGATAGTTTGTTGTATTCAGGGACCAAAATGGAGTAATTCTTGAGAAAGATCATATCAAGAGTAATATGGGAGAAAGATTTAAATATTCAAAATTGATTCTGCAGATGCTTCTATATGGTAATGGGGCAAAGTACACAAAGAGTTAAAAAATACTACAGACTATGTCCCTATATGAAAGCTTTCTCACTGACAACAGCAACAAAAATCACTGTAACCTTAAACATGAGGAATTCTGAATCTGTTCTGGCACAAGAGTAGCCACTTAATTGTAACATGAAAACATTCTAGTTCATGGACATATGAACTATCCCATATCAGTCAAAACACAAGGCCCTTTCTGTTTTGTTGTTTTTGGGTTGGGTTTTTTTTTTTTTTTTCCCCCTTATACTTCTTAAAACAGATATATCAACGGTTTTATTACCACCATTATAGAGAGGATTTCATATTAATATTTGTACCACAAGACTGGTACAGACACTATTGCTTAGTAACTATAAAACTTCTCATATACTACATTTGGGAAATAACATCCTAGAAGAAACAAGATTAAGGACAAGTTAGAAAACTGGTCAAAAAAAAAAAAAAAAAAAAAAAAAAAAAAAGCTCGAGATAAAAGAAGTTTCAGCTTCAAAATACAATTTAATTAGTTAAATACCAGACTAAAATGAAAGCATACCAACTACTGCCCTGAGATAAAAGACTTAGGCCTGATGACTAGAACTGAAAACAAGTAGCCAAAGAGCATGGAAATCAGAACTTAATCCTATTTTTATTTAGTTTTCCTTAGTTACTTTTCAAAATAAGTATTAGCACACATCCCCAGATAAAAATCAGCACACAGAAAGTTATGTGAACATACAGATGACAGTAGCTCAGATAACACTTCACAACCTGAAGTTTGTCAATATGTAGTCATTTGATATGTGCATTGTGCTATTGCCACAGAAAACAGGGAACACAAGCGATGGAAGCTCAGGTATAATTTATTTATTTTTCCAAACAATATATTGACTGTAGAATTCACACTTCCCCTTATAGAAGTGGAACCACTGCAACGTCCTCCTCTGGACAATTCATGCTTTTAATTTTTACTATCTGATACCTGTAGTATACTTCACTCAGTAAGACAGAGAAACTCCTCCTTCAGAAGTTCACAGTGTAGTCTGGAGAGATGTACTCAATTATTTGATGGAGATATTCCATTGCAGTTTTATTTTCCAAAGGAATACAAACAGAGCTTGCTGGCCTATTGCATATAGTGTCCTACTACAAGGACCAAGTATTCTACAGTTTTCTCCTTGTATGGTCTATTTTCAGTTCAATACAGCTAGATTTCCACTGAGACCATAACATCATCTGTTTATATATTCTGTCAAGTGTTCCCAAGACCTACTTCAATTGTTTTTCTAAGTGTAGGGCCTCTGCTGTAGGTCCTCAAATAAAATTCATGCTATATTGATCAAAGTCCCGCTTGCACTCCATGCAAGATTCAATATTCCTGTTAGATGGGTACAAGCAGAGCTCGATCTTTTGCAGTATAAGCAAGCTCTGGACTGCAGGACACAATAGAGCTCAGTTGTTCTAAGCAGCTTAGAATTTTGTCTAGTCTTTGGAGGTCCATCTAGAAGTCACTGGGAGGACTGACAACAATTTTCTCCCCTGCTCCTTAGAGTCAAGGCATGGTTATGAAGCCACACAGCATGATTCTGCTTACCACTTCCACTGTCCATAAATGTAAACCATGGAAAGAAAGTTCATGTGTATTAAATCTAAGACATTAGCATACTCCGCCAGATTATCATGTCCCTCCACAAGTTTTTGATGGGTACATTTACAATCCTGAAGAGTACTCTAGTTTTCCCTTCTTAATTTTGCAACAGTCCAGTTGACATTCACATTTTAACTTGTGCATGAAGAGGAATTTGAATCAATCTCATCCATTGAAGCACTGCCATTCATTCTTGGGAGCTCAGATGCTTTCCCCATTTTAGCACCATTCACACATAAGAGAAAAAGAAACCAACAAAATGTATTTTGCCAGTCACATTTTCCTGATGTTGTTGGTCACAACTTTATGTTTCCATTGAAGTCTGCAGGACTTTTGTTCGCACTACTACAGCCTTCTCAATAACTTCTTAGTGGTTTTTGAAGTTTTAATTCAAGTTTCTACATCTATGCAAATTTTGCCCTGATACATTGTCTTGTACATGCACTACAGCTGAAGCAAGAAATACAGCGCAGTTTTATGACAATATGTAAGTCAAGTTTATACAGAACTGTTCTTTCTATTTTTTTCCCTACATTATCTCTGTTTCAATTCCCTTCTTAGAAAACTTGAATATTTCATTTAGAATGGAATTAAGGTCCTGGCCTCCCACATCAGTGGACTTTGAGGTATTACTATAAGTTACCCATAGGCCCTTGGTGTTTTTAACCATGCTGTCCCTCAAATGTGCGAAACATTGGTGCTTTTTAAAATAATCCCAGTCAAAGCTAAAAGCCTACTTAACAGGCAGGGTAATGGTCACTCTACAGAAGGTTCTCAGATGCTGGCATAACTACAGAGTAATAAGTATATCTGAACAAATACAGATATTCATCATGGACCTTGAAAACCAAACTTTTAGATAGGGTACCAAACTATAGATAAGATCAAGTAATGAAAACTTTGGTGACTTCAGGGAAGTTAACTAGCTTCTGCTAGGAAGACATAATGAAATTCTCAAAGAATTTCCCTCTGAGTCTAGAAGCTGGTCATCAGAATGGACAAAGATCCCTAAACATGCTAAGAGAACGAGCGCCCTGAACCTTACAGTAATTTAAATCACCAATATAAAAGTCTCACTTTCTTTCTAGCACCATATTCTCAGCTTTCAGATAACTGTCACCAATGTTTAGCATTAACAAGTAACTGAGTCACTGTTAATACAAAATGGGGGGGGGAAAAGAAGGCTTTCATTTTGTGATTACAGTTTGATTTCAAATATCAACACAGCTTGATGGAGCAAAAATGGAGCACTCACACAATTAAGATCTTAACTCTGTAGGCAACTAATCTGTGCCTTGAAACATAAGTACTAACAAGCATCTTGATATAACTGAATTTTATTAGTGTTCAATGACTATTCAGGATTATGTGGAACCATGTAGTAGACAGTAGAACTCACAAGCTGTTGAAGCAAAACTTAAATACTGAGATCTCTAGTTAACAAAAGCTGCTTAGCCGAGACCAGCTCCAAGATTAGACAAAGGGACCCTTTCTAGAGTCTGTGCTCAGAAAACCCAGGACAAACAAACTGACTTTGAAGAAAGAATATCTGTTCCTCTGGCTTTGAGTTAAACTGAATTGTATCCTTTCAGGAACTGGTCCATATGTTCAAGAGGTATTTTCCATCTCCAGCTTTTATGAATCATACATAGATTGCAACTTCATTGCTATGGGGTAAATACATTTTAAATTAGACTGTATAAAGAAGCTCTGAAGTTGCCATGACAGTTGCAGCAAAATGCCTTGTCGGCTCTCATTACAAAGCATAACCTATCTTTATAACCAAATTAGCTTTTTCAGCTATTCCCCCAAACGTAGCCTGCAGATTTATTTTTGTTGATCCACCAATTGTTTCTTTCAGATTTGCATGGTTAATTATCGAACAGAATGATCATCACTTAGATTATTAAAACAATCCATCAGCCAGCTTTGTTCTCCTTCGTGTAAGAGACAAGTAAGGGGAAAGGCTCTTAAGGAAGTTTTTGTCTGGACCTTGTTAGGAAAGGCAAAGAAACAGTTCTATGCCAGCAGCCCTGATTTGACCATCTTCACTAGACATGTCCCCAGCCCCAGTTCAGCCTCTGGACACAGCTCCATGCCGGCTGTTTCTCCTCCAAAGGTTAACCCTCCTCCTCAGCTAATGTTTGCTCTGGAAAACCATCAATCCTTTTGTTAGTGCAGCTGATGCTGGATCCAGCCATGTCTCTTGGTTGTGTTTCCTTTCCAGGTGTAAGGCTTCAGAAGCATGAAAGATGAGATGCACAAAGAGAAAAGTCCATCTGTTACTTGTAAATACTAGAACAAGGGGGTAAAAGACCCCTAAAAATAACTTAAACTCTTCTGCTCCCACCTATCTTGCAATCTTTAAAAACATTAGAAGACTCAAAAAAGCAGGAGGATACAGTAGTATGTGTGTAGGCTGCAATTATCATACTAATTATCGTCTGCATCAAATTGATTGCATTAACCAGAAAGAAGAGTTTTTAAAAAAAGTCCCTCTGAACTGTTCATTCCAAGAACAATTAAATCTAAAAAGAAGAAGAAACATGATGAATTGCTGACAAGTGTTAAAACATCATCTGTTGGCAGCTTCTTTTTCTTTTAAGATGTCATAGCAAAGTCAAAATGAAGACATCTACCACAGAAGATATCAAATGACATTTAATAGAACATGAGGCAAGATGCTTGTGAGTAACACTCTTTGTCAGTCTTTGCTATTAGTCAACACATCAGGGATACTACAGATAACAATGAAAGACCCTATTGTAAGGTTATGTGCAGCTTCAAACAACATTATCTGAAGTTTACATGACAAGATCTGAACCTTGGGAAGAGTCAAGAATAATGTTGCTAGACACAGCAAGGAGATTGTTTCCTTAAAAGACTTGCAGATTTAAAGAGTTCTGAATTCAATCAATCCACTATAGAATTTCGTTAGAATTCAAATGTGTAGCTGTGTGAACAACAAAACTAATTAAGCCTGATAGTGAATGTACACACATCTTGCAGCTGATTGCCTTTAACTGAATTATTCCTTGAGCTCTGGGGTAAGCTCATCCCTTAACCAGAAAATCTGCATAGGAGAGAAAATTTAGCCTCATTTTTGAGAAAACACAGACACCAGCAACTGAGGTTTTTTGCCCCAGTGTTAGGAAATCCATAACATGGTCAACATAAGAGAGCTAACTGTGGACATCAAGATTGGAGGCAGACCAGGCCACAGTGGTCCTGCATTGCTGAAGCATGCAGTCCCAAAAGATATGGATCAGGTAAAGAGTAAAGTTAGGCCCCTGAACTTCAGGAGGGCAAACTTGCAGCTCTTAAAAAAGATAATCAAGAGGAATCCCTGGAAGACTGCCTTCAGGGACAGGGAGTAGAACAGAGCTGGTAGACTTTTAATAAAGTCTTCCATAGAGTCCTAGAGCTAGCAAACCTCATGAGCAAGAAATCAGCCAAGGAAGGCAAGAGTCCCACATGGCTGTATAGGGAACTGCAGGTCAAACTAAAGAGGAAGAAGCAAAATCACCATGGAAACAAGGACAGGTCCTCTGGGAAGAACACAGAGAGAACCTTTGGGTGTATAGGGATGGGATAAGGAAAGCCAAGGTGAAGCTGGAACTGAACCTGGCAAGGGATGCAAAGAATAACAAGAATGGTTTCTACAGGGGTGTTAAACAGAAAAGGAAGCCCAAAAAAATTGTATTCTATCCAATGAATAATACTGGAAAACTGGCAATGACAGACAAAGAGAAGACTGAAGTACTAAACAACATTTTGCTTCTGTCTTCAATGGCAACTTCTCTTCCTACGCCTCTCAAGTGGACGGAGAGCACATTGGGGACCACATTTCCTACTGCAAGTAAAGAATAGGTTTATTCTTTACTGAGGAACCTGAATGTAAGTAAGTCTATAGGATCCAATGAAATGCACCTCAGAGTCCTGAAGGAATTGGCTGATTGCAAAACCACTCTCCGTATTTGAAAAGTCATGGCAGTCAGGTGAAATCCCAGGTGACCGGAAAAAGGGAAACATCGCACCTATGTATAAAAAGGGTAGAAAAGAGGACCCTGTGACCCATGCCAGCCTCACCTCTGTGCCTGGCAAGATTATGGAACAGATCCTCCTAGAAGCTATGCTTAGACATAGGGAGGACAAAGAGAGGGATTGAGAACAGTCAGCACAGCTTCACCAAGAGCAAGTCCTTCCTGAGTAACCTAGTGGCCTTCCACGGCAGTGACTACATCAGTGGACAAGGGAAGGGCTACAGACGTCATATGTGGTCCCCCATAACACTGGTCTCTTGAAACGGGACAGATGTGGATTCAATGGCTGGACTGACAAGTGGGTAAGGAATTGGTTGGACTCTTGCATCCAGAAGGTAAGTGGTCAGAGTCCTAAGGGACATCAGTGACAAGTGGTGTCCTTTGAGAGTCCATACAGACACCAGTGTTATATAATCCCTCCATTAATGACATAGACAAAGGGTGCACCTTGAACAAATTTGCAGATGACCCACCTGAAGGAGGGGATGTCATCCAGAGGGACCTAGACAAGAAATGGGCCCATGGGAATCTCACGCAATTTAACAAGACCAAGAGCAAGGTGCTGCACATGGGTCAGTATCAACACAGACTGGGAACAAATAGATGGAGAGCAGCCAGGATCAGAAGGACTTGGAGATGCTGGTGATTGAGAGGCTGGACATAATCTGGCAATGTGCTCTTGATCTAATCCAATCCTGAGCTGCACCCAAAGCAGCGTGGCCAGCAAGGCATGGGAGAAGATTCCATCCATCTTTCTCCCATCTGGTAAAACCTCACCCTGGAACACTGCATCCAGCTGTGAGCTCCCCAGCACAGAAAGGACGGCAACATGTTGGAGCAGGTCCAGAGGAGGACTGCCACCATGATTAGAGAGATGGGGCACCTCTTCTATGAGGAAAGACTGAGAAAAATGGGATTCATCAGCCTGGAGAAGAGAAGGTTTTGGGGTGACTGAATTGTGAACCTTCCAGTGCCTGAACAGAGCCTACAAAAAGATGAGATTTTTGCAAGGGCATGTAGTGAGGGAACAAGGGGAAATGAATTTAAAGATAATACGTTTAGATTAGGTATCAGGAAGAAATTCTTTATTGTGAGGGTGGTGGGGCAGGGAAAAAGGTTGTCAAAGAAAGTGTTCAAGGCCACGTTGGATGGAGCTCTGAGCAACCTGGTCCAGTGACAGGTGTTCCTGACCACAGCAGGGGATTGGAACTAGATGATCTTCAAGATTCCTTCCAAGCTAGACCATTCTATGATTCTCCCCCATGAACTGCCCAATGGCTAGTATGATCTCATGCTTTCCTTTGGTATGGCGTTACCAACATGTCTCCTCTGTTTTACTCTTACAATTCCCATTAAAACTTCACACCTCTGAAAGGTTCAACAAAGTTGCATCTTTCCTTGCCAAATGCAGTCAAATAGGGAGCAGTCATATCAATAAGCTTAACTTGCTAAGCTAAGCCAAACAGTCAAAAAAATCTTATGGGAGGAACATTTCTGGGATTTCTCAAACTGAGACTGCCGTTTTGAAGTGAGGTTTCCAAAAGAGGCTGGGCATCTTTCAGTGATGGCATGAGACACAGGGAGAATTTTGTCTTTATGGTTAAAAAATTTGTAGAACAATATAGTTTTCTGTCTTTTTAAATCTAATTAAATTCTTCTTCTAGAAGAAAATAGTTTTGAGAGATAACGTAAGTGCAGCTGACAGATAGCTTTTGGAAATGTTTTACATCTCCAGAAGTCATTACAAATGCTGTCAGTTTCCCTCATGCCCAGCACAAACATTTCTCTAGACAAACCTGAGCACACTGAGCAGACACTTAGCACAATACATATATTTGGTGTTTGTCATCAAAAGTAATTTCCCAACAATTGAAAAGACTAAAAACTTCCTGGCCTAGGGGAAAAAAAAAACAAAAAAACAAAATAAACCCAAAAAAACCCACCTCCAGCTGTTTAGAAACATAATTTTGAACAAAACCTTTTTTTCTCTCCTGCATGCTGATTTTTAAGATTAGCCAAGCAATAGATGGTATCTTCTGAACCTCAACTTGAAAGTGCAACATGATACCAATGGTATCTGACAGAGTAATGATAACTTTTCCTGAGAAAGGAAACCTGCTATTTCTTCCTCACACCTGTAGAAGAGAGATACACAATATTGTGTCTTGGAAGAGTCCTCCTATGTTTTCATAACCCCTAAAGTTTAACATTTATACACTACAATCAGGGGAAATTTAACATTACTTTTTATCAAGACTTAGGTATTGGGAACTAAAGCCCAAATGGTGAGGAATATGTGTCTATCCAACCCATAGAGTAGACTAAAGGTACCAGATGCAGAGATTGCAGAATAGAGCCTGTATTTTGTCATTTTCAGTGACTATAATACAAAAGCCCTTCTTTTAAATATAAGTTATAGATTCTTTCTAAAGATAGTATCAGTCTTCATCCTGCTGTGTTAGCAGTTTTGTCAGACAAAGAGTTTCTCCACAAGTATTTAAGAGAAAGTATGGGGCTGGATCTTATGAATGATATTGCATCCCTCCAGGCACAGGCTCTTACCCTATTGGAGCTTACAAAACATCTTTATGTTCAACTCCGTCAACTGCCTGGTGCTTATGCCCAGACAACAGGTAGCATACTTGGATGAGCAACCTTTGAATAACAGTGCATATATTTACGCATATTCTACCACTGAACATTAAGGAGGGGAAAAAAAAAAAAAAAAAAAAAATCAGCTTCCATCTTTAGTTCCCTTCTTATTTCATTTACAAAAGCCTTAACTTTTCAAAGCTAAGTTTACGTTGTACTTTGGTTGGCAACAGACACAACTGTTCCTAAGTCTCATTTGGCTGAGTTATCTTCACACAATAAAAATAGCTTGTGCATCCTGGTGTACTGATGCATTTAGCTGAGCAGCCAACTCAGTGTGCCCTGCTCTCCTGTAAACTTGCAAAGCAGTCACTGAGATTAACTCTGCCCTTGCCCATGACCTTGGTGAAGTTGGGGTTGCCAGTGCAGATTCCTGTGGCTTTACAAAACATATCAATCTTCCCTTACGCTGTTGTACAAAAAGCATCATGCCAGAAGCAACAACTCACAGATTTCACTGAGGAATCATCAGACTTTGGAAAGAGGAACCTTTAACATCAGGTTTCCAGTTGAACCTACCATGCTCCAGCAGAAAAGATGAACAAGTGTATGAGAAGTGAGACGCACAAGAAAAAAACGAGAGTGGCTGAAATTTTTTTGCTACTAATAGACTGACCTAATACAATGGTCGATCTTTATCAAGGGTAGACAAAATCCCACAAGGCTCTCGTGCATAACACGCATATACAGTGGATGTAGTAAGAGCAGCAGACCTGGAGTGCTGATCACAGATGTTTGAATTTTCCAAACTTTCAGTGAACTTAGTGCAACACATGATGTAGAAATGAAGAATTATGCTTCTAAATGTTTAACTGGTCAAATTTGCTCTTGCAAGGCCCTGTCTCCACTTCAAATTTAATGAGTGATCTAAGGTAAACCTAACAGAGGCTTGTTGAAATTCAGTGACTCCCTTTGATACATCAAAAAATTCAGTTCCTATCATTGCGTACTTGATTTTTCCATGTGCTTATCCAAATGTAACTAAGACCGAAATGCAATGTTGCAAAACTATGATGACGTGGTAAAGAGGAATGCCTAGTTTTGAAAAGATATATTATGGGAAGGAGGTGTTTAGGGATTTTTCACCCATTCATTGCAAAACTGGCAAATTTCCCTTATTAAGTCTAATTAAGCCCATTGAATTTTGCTACTTTTTTTTTGGGTAAATACCAAGTGCCAGGAAGAAGGAACATGTTTCTGTGGCTTGGGTTGTCCAGTTTGCCTTTGGAAAGTTGTCAGATCGCATTTGCCCCTTAAAAATAAGGCTTAACCCTAACAGCTGGACTAAGTCACTGTCATTCAGTTGAGCACACTGGTGCAGCTCAAACCTAGGTCAACAGTGAAGGAATGTTGTTGCCACTTGACAGCTGTTCAGTGGCTTCTGGAAAATTGTTGGTATTCTCAGTAAGTTTTCTAGTGGACAGGCACATAACCTGATGTCTACTGGCACAGTGTGCAGTGCTCAGCAGAAAAGGAAAGAGCTGAGTCATCAGTGTGTCAGGGAGACAGTGACTTTCTCAATACTGACTTTTTCCAAGTCAGACTTGAGGCACCGAAGGAAAAAAAAAAAATAAGATTCAAAGCAGCTGAGTGCAATACTATTTATTGCTCTTTATTTAATATTTAGAACTAGCTATCTTCCACCAGCCTAGAAGAAAACTCACTTCACAAGAATGGATCTTCTGAGCCATTGCTCCAGTTACCTTTGTGTTCAGGCAGCTTGCCAGAACCTATCAAGGAAACTCACTATTATCCATCTTCCTGCTCCAAGTAGTCATGAATTCCACTTGGAGATGTCTTAGGCTACAACAATCCCAACTGCTACCAGAAGTCACGCCTAGTTTGGCTTCCTAAAGCTAAATAAATTCTCTACTTTCATGCTGCACAATTAATCACAAGGTTCATTTTGACCTTGTGCACTATGAAAAAGCCTACTGAACAGACAGCTGTCTAATTATCTTCTTATCAACACATTACTGCTCCAACACATACACAGGAAGAACACAAGAGCAAAAACAAGGCAAGGGGAAAGCAGGGACACACACAACAGGGCCAAAGCAAGAGAGAGAAATTATGTATACTGAAATCTCTGACCTGAAATTCAATGTAAGAGCTGCCACATTATAGCTGGAATATCACCTTTCCTAGCTTCTGCCTTCCTGACTGGTATTTCCATAATCTCTGTCACAGAGGAGCAGTATTATAAACTATCAAATGGAAAGCTAAGTTATTTTGGCTGTTTGAAATGCAGACACTACACTGAATGGTTATCAACATGCATTGCCTACCCAGATTCCTCTGAGAAACTGCTAACCACTTTGTACTAAAATACAGCACTTACCCCAGTGTTTAAAGAGCAGGATATTGAAGAAAAAAACACATTCTGGCCTTAAGGCACTGATGCCAAGTTCAGCAATGGATGAAAACTCTGACTACCAGCAAGAAAGCAATGAGCTTGTTTTGCCGCTATCAGAAACTCGGAGCAATAACTCTGTAACAAAGCAGCAGTGGAGCCAGACAGAGGAACATTATGGAATCACAGCTGAGATCCCTCCTGTCCTGTGGCCCATTGGACATAGTTCCGCTTTCTGCATTTTTTACTTCATTAGCTCATAAACTAATGCCTTGCTAATAGGTATGAGGAGGAGAAAGATGCTGAAATGTTCTATATTATTTTTAATGGCATTTAATACATGCCAATTATTCTGCAGGCTCATTTAGCACCTAATATTGAAGAGGCATCTGAATATTTCTAGAAAGTAATACAATCTAGGCATTTCTACAGCTAGTCTTGCTAACAACCTTTGTGCAAGAGACCTGGAATATTGCCACTAAGATGCCAGCTGACAGTGGAGACCAAATGAACTGTCAGATTTCACCAGCTCCCTAGTGTGCTCATGAGCAAGAAAAGTCAGCCTATCACTGTCTTTACCTGCATACGAGGTGAATTTATTTGTGACATCTGACTAGGTGCTACTGCCTTCTTGCCTCTCATTAACAGTTAGAACATAACAAATCAGGAAGATTGTTGTCCCATTACCTTCCCTTTTAGGACATTTTATCTATGGTTTCTTTCAGGGCCTTGACCTTAAGCTGGCATCTGAAATATATGGTTTCTTCTCTTTTTTCCTAAGGAAAAAAGAGCGGTTTTCTCTTAATTTTCTTCATTTTTATTAGCACACAGTTCTCAAGTTGCTACCAGTAATGAGTGAAATGTTAATATTAAAACTTCTTTCAGGGACAACCGAGCTGCAAAGCTGAGTGCCTTGTGTCCCAGCCCGCCTGCGTACCATGATTCCTAATGCCAGACAGACTGTCCCACACAAAGATTTGCCATCACCATAAAAAGCTCTGCCTTGACTGTCATCCCACTCAGCAAAAGCAGCATCATGTTAGAAATAGCTATATCATCATCCCTGATAAAGTGCCACTTCCTCATTCATTTTCATCAGTGGTAAGAGCCACTTGCACTTCAGGAAGCAGCCTTCAGAGTGCCACAGAAGGACTAAGTTCAGAGCTTCTCACAAAATTGCTGCAGACGTCTCCACACATCAAGCAATGCTACTAGCCAAGAACGTAGTGTAGGCAAATTTGGTTCATTAGCATCGGCAACTCCTCCTTGATTCCATCCCTCAAGCCAGTTTAGGACATCTGAAAGCAGTAAGACCCCACACAGCTCCATGGATGCCAGTTCAGAAGCTGAGATTTTGTTGGCTTTCCTACCCATCCCTCAAATTTCTTAATACAATTGATTAATTCCTTGAGTTTAAAAAAAAAAAAAAAAAAAAAAAAAAAAAAAAAAAAAAATCAACCTTTTAGACTACTGGCTTCTTTTTCTGACACCGAGAAAGGAATGTTTGGAGAAACCTAGCTTGAACCAGGTACTAATGCCTCTTTCACAAGGCAGTCAGGAGGAACCTCTAAATCAAGTTTCAAAGATGCTTCCCCTGCAACAAGACACTTTCCCAGGCTCAAGGGGCAGTGGAGGAAAAAAAAAAAAAAACCAACAAAAACCCACCCTGAGCATACAAATTCCATGTGTCTATGAGAGCGATGAGTTGATACAAACTTATTAAAAACCTGCCCCAGATAGCATATTTGAGATAGATTAACATGCTTCAGTTTATGCAATTCAAAATGTAAGCATGTCTGGGTAGCACAAAGCAAAACAAGTCAGGGAAAAAATGTGTTATTTTCTGTGATTCATTGACCTCACCCTTTCAAATCTCTCACCTAATGGACCTTCCAACTTCACACAGATAGAGGAAATGAAAAAAGAAAAACTTCAGGGAAAGAAGGAAGAAATCAATTTAACTTTTAACATTTCTTAGATGCATCAAAGGTCTCAGCTATGTAGTTCTATTAGGTTTGTGTGTGGATTCTCATAAGATGCATGTGGAAAAGCCTTCACTAGGTTCACTGCATGAGACTAAAGAAAATGCAGACTATGAATTTTGAACTTTAATCTTTTTCTTTCCTGGAAAGCCATCTTTAAAAAAAAAAAGTTTATTTAACCTATATATAGATGCTGGCAAGTTGCAAGGCTGAATACAAATCTCTTATCCAATACAAATATTTTGCCACTCAGCTCATGAGAGTGCACAGCAGTATTCCAGTCTCCCAAACAGAACCACAGCAAGCCCATACATCCTCACAGTTGGTACTGGCATTTATAATATCCATGAGGCAGGTTCATAAGCTTATTAAACCCAAAACACTGAAGACAAAAGCCGACAATAAACAAGGAAGAAAAAGAAAAGATCAGAGTGGAAATGACAAAGGAAAACAAGAATCGAAGTTAAGCAGTGTGATGTACATGGAGTGAAATTACCATGGGCATGATTTAATTCATTAGAACATTTTTTTTTTTTTTTCCCTGCAGATGTTGGATAGTCTAGACATACTTTCAAGCAACATTCCTGGTAGTTAATCCCTCAACTCTGCTAGTGGTTTGACAGGGTTGTAACACTACAAACAAACTTTATAATGCACTTAATGTTTCCCTCCCTTCTCAAAGAGGAAATCAAGTGTGTAGAGCATAAGGTACATTTCATATGATTTGTTAGGACGATCTTCTCCTGATTTAGGAGTTCATCTCCCACTAACAGACAACTGCAGACACACATAGGAAGAGGGGAACATTACTTTTATGTATTAGTTATACTCCATGAACTTTTTCTTGCCCATTGTGTAATGCTCTAGAAAGGAGCAAGCAAAAATCACTGAAAAGTTAACCTTCTGTCCACCCATTCTTCACTTTTACCCTCAACAGTGGGTAAAAATCCAGTGTTGAAAAAGGGAAAGACAGAAAAAATGGAAAACTTTGCAAGCAAAAGAGCCATATTTTTATATGAGAAGAAGGCACAAAATCCTCACAATACTTGGTGAAAACAGAACTATTAACACTGGGAGGATAGTGAAAAAGGTGGCTAACAGCCCATGAAGCACTTAACCACTTTTTTTTCCCCTCCTAATCTGAATACAAATTAAATTCATGGTTTCTTTTCCTTTAGTTTCTGAGGCCAAATCACAACTTAGTGGAAGTATCATATCTTAGTGCACAAATATCCTTCAAAATGAAAATCCAGCATGTCAGATCGAGGGTTTGTTCACCATGATAATTTCAATTTTTCATAGTGTCAAGGGGGAATGGTGGTTTTGGTTTTTGTGGGTTACTGAGATTTTGATGGGGTGTTTTTGGGGGGCATTTTTTTTTGGTTGTTTTGTTGGGTTTTTTAAGCGTATATAGAAAGAGGTAGGAAAAAACAAAGTAGAGGCTGGGAGAAAGCAAGGGCAACACAATTATTACTGAAAAGATACCTGAAGAGTTTTAAAAGATGAAGTTGCTTTTGTTGAAATACATTGTTCTTTAATAGCAAAAGCAAGCCATGTCCTTGTGTACAGTCATAAAAGTATTTTGATAAAGTAACAAACTCTGAATGCCATTCAAATTCTTATAAAGAATCATTAACTATAACACTGTTTCCTATCACTTAAGAGTTTCTGGCTTCAGTTTCAATTAACAAGTTTTCCTGGAAGTTTTGAGCATTGTAATCACTTCACAGAAAAAAACCCTGGGGTAGTGGGGGTGAAGGCTAGCATAGGGGAACATGACTTCATGCGTTGCCAAAGGACATCAAACACACACTCGTAGCTCAAGTGACAAGATGCAAAGGACAGGAGGATCCAGCCACAATAACCATCCCTGACAAACCAGAGAGTCACCACTGCATTACAGGTGGCACAGCTGTACAAGCTCCTCCATGAGCAGCAACTGCATCCAAGAGTTTGCTGTGGGATATCCTGCAACAGCACCAGAGATCAGCATGACCTAGCTGGGCTAGTGCAGGTAGGTAACACTCTTGGATCCCCTCATGGATTCATTTTAAAAGGAAGCATGTGTCAACCTGAGCTTCATATCCTTTTTGACAAGGGCATATTACCTGATGGGGCTGTGAACTGGACCATCTGCTGTAGGAAGGAGCACCAGAAGTCTTGTTGGCTGTAGGTCTCTGCAAAATAAAAGAAGGACACATCAAATACTCACCAACATGCCTGTTGTACACACGGGCAACTTTACCAATCTCAACCATGTAAATACTTAGTGAAAAAAACCCAAAACCCTAAACAAGAGCCTCCAGAAACCACAAATATGAGACAGTTGCACTAAACTCACATAGATGGAAGCTTGCTGAATTCGCAACCAATGCTCTGCTCAGCCTCAAACCTCAGGACCTCAATATTCACTTCAATTTGTAGTTTGTCCCCTAGACTGCATATTTAAATGCTAAACCCCAACCTGAACAGAAGCTACAAAGACTACCCCATCAGGCAGATAATTTACTCAGCTTAAGCAAACATGTTGTAAAGGAAGAACAACTGACATCTCTCTGGACTTGTGAAAAGCCTTTGACACTGTCCTACACCAGACCCTTGTCTCTAACTTGGGGAGACATGGACTTGACAGCCAGATCAACCAGCAGATAAAGAACTGGCAACAAGGTCACACTCAGAGTTTTGGTCAATGGCTCACTGTTCAAGTGGAGATCAGTGACACATGGTGTTTCTCATGCATTGGAAGGATTGAAGGGAAGGTGCCAAAATAAAGTGAAGCAGAATTGTTCTTTCAGAATCACTTCACCTTACCTATGTTTAATTTTTTTAATATTTTTGGAATACATAGTGGATTATTTATATACCAATTTTCATTTTAAGGAAAACAGTCGTTATGATTTATCCCTACATTCTTTCACCCATTTCTCTGTTTTTTCCTTCCCCCCTCCAAAGCCCTAAGAAAAAAAGACCATACCACGTACTTTCACATCCATAGCATATTTCCATACCATGTGTGTCATGTACAGACTTTACAATCAAGCTGTCTTTGATACTGCAGAAGAACCAATGCAATATGGCATCTAATAGAACTCCAACAATCATTTTATTACACATTATCTCTGGTTTCAAAATTATTTTATACCATCAACTTCAACACCATCTACTCCCAGTTTAGACTAGAGCCTGGTGTAACAGAGGACCTAACAACACAGAAAACCACCAAACAAACAAACCCCCTGAATGCCACAACCAATAACCAAGTTTCTTGCAAGCATATCCCTGCTACACTGTGTAAGCTCACGTATTAGAAAATCTTCATAACAACAAGGCTATTTGTATCAGCAAGACCAGGAATGTTTAAGTTTCTTTTGCATGAGACCTGAATTCAAACAGGTTTTTCAGACACAAGATACTAATTTATCAGTACATTATGTCACCAGCAGGATGCTAATAAGGGGGACAGATTCATATTTGTGCCATATGGACATAAATTACTAAAAAAATGCAATTATGACAATCCATGTGAGATTTATACCACAATGTAGTACATTCTTTGTAAGTATGAAAATAAACAGCTTATGGCTTTTAACACCCGAGAATATAGTACATTTCTATGCCAATTATAACCACCAGGACTTATACATCATTACATATTCTAAAGCTGGCATGTCATTCCAACTAATGAGAAACAGCCACTGCTGGAATTGTATTTGTTAGTCTATCAAAAAGCAGTTATTTTATAAATTTAATTATTAGCATTATTGTATAGTGTATTTATCTTCTCCTAGACACCCTTAAAAGGATAGGCATTTTTAATGTACAGATACACCATGTAACACGATAACACTTTCTTTTGGTAGAAAGTTCAGAAAAGACAAAGTACACACAATGCTGGTCTCAGCTTTGTGAAAAACTATCTCCATCTGCTTCAGAAGAATGACTGGCCAATCTCTGAGTAACAAGTTGAATGAGATAGCTAGAAGCTTTTCTAGAAGCACCTGGAAGCTGTTTTCCAGCAAGGTGCCCTTCCACAAGCACCATATACCTTTCTTAATTAATATATATATATATATATATATATAATATGTATCTGCCTTTAGTATCATCCAATAAAACTGCACCTTCTTCCTGTCCAAATCAGTCATAAATACCAGTCTTGGGTTTCAATACTTACTCCAGTACCTTTAGTAAGTTACACTTCCTACACAGCAATCACTCTTTTGAACTTTTCTGTCTCAGTTTCAAGGACATCCAAAAGATAAACATCCCACAGAGAAACAGGCAAATCCTTTCCAGGACAAACACCCAGCAAACAAATACTTCCCAAGACAAAGGCAAAAGATTTTTTTTTTTTTTTTAAATTTTACAAAAAAGAAAAGACTAGAGCTTCAGAAATACTTATGACGTCCATCTTCCAATATGATTAAGAAAGCACTAAAAAAAAAAACCAAACAAAAAAAAAAAAAACCAAAAAAACAAAAAAAAACCACAAAAAAACCTGCAAATAGTAATAAAAGAGACCTAAGACCAACTTTTATTTCCCCTATCCTTACAGGCTTTTTTTTCCTCCTTCTCCATTCACAGACCAAGAAGCAGGCTCACTTGCACATCCCCAGGCAACCAGACTACAGTAAGGTTATAGAGCAAAGGCTTGCACTGCTCACACACAGAAGCCTCTGTATCATACTATTCAGCATAGATTCTGAAAAAACTGCAGAATACTTTCATCTAGTGTTTTGACCAGGTTCTAAAGGACAACAGGAAAAAAACTGAAGGCCAGGCCACAAGCTCATCTCAATAATTAAAATATTTCAAGCAAGTGACTTAAAAAGTTATGCACAAGCAGACTCCAAATGCACACACCCTCACTCCTATTTTGCTGCAACCACTAGAAATTAGATGACCACCTACCTCTAGGGATATGACTCTTCATGCCTTGCACCAAAGGTCATAAGCCAGACCACATTCTCTGCTGGATGAGTAGCTTTTGCACACAGCTTTCACCTCAAAGATCTCAAGGTGTTGTATTTTCACAAGCTATTTTACCAGGGAGAACACAGGGTATGTTCAGCCCTTTAAGCCAGTTCCCTTTCTTTGTTTAAAATCACCTCCCACATCACTCCTCCTTTTGAGAAAGAAAGGAGCACAAACACAGAGCGTTTAAGAATGCTCCCTCTGGCACAATTAGCACTTTGGCACAAACCCTGGATATAAACTTCCTCTCTGGTCTTGCAGAGCTCCCTAACAGCATTACTGAAACCACCTAAACCAAACAGCCATCAACACCTTCAAAGCCTCTAACAAGTCCCTCTCTTAGCTAACTTTATATCCATTCTGCTTTCCCAGCTCATTTCTGCTCCCTAAGCTGTGTCTCAGCCATACACAGATACAAAAACTCCTCCCCAACCATTAAAAACTAATTGACTGCCCTAATTAGTTGCTTGCCCAAGCTGTTCCTTATGTCCTGGCCCCTTCCCTCATTCTCCCCACCTGTGAAGAGGTCAAACTCACTGAGCTGCAGGTGACCACTAGTTTTAAAAGTTGTTTTAAAAGACCACAAAGTTCTGCTGAAAGTTTTAAAAGGTTGAAGAATCACAGTAGACTGTACTTCCAAAAGCAATAAAACTGGAAACTGGATGTGTGAGCTTTGTTTCTGAGATAGAAGTTGTGGAAAAAATGGAGAGGGAAGCTGGTGGTCTGCACACTGCTGCCCAGGCAGCAGTCAGTATGAGAGGAGAAAACCTGATGTAGATTCAGGTGCAGTGCTTCAAGCACATAGCCAGATTTGAGCCTGAATGTGAGGAATGCTGATGAAACAACAGACTGCCTCCAAATTCCAGTGAGAGCAAGAAAAAAAAGTACTTCTCATAGCAGTAAAGTGGCACAGATAAAAGAAGAGCAAATGATGCAGTATATGTGCAAAGATGTTTTTTTAATATGCAGCTCACAGGAAAACTGTTTTCTCAGAAGATTCCTACTATTGAATGAAGTGGATAGCAAAAAGTCATAACATAGCAAAAAAAGCCAGGGGGGAAAAAAAAGAAAAATAAAAACAACAAAACTTTTAGAAGAATACATGGAAATCAATACAATGGAGCATGACTCAAGAGGAGAGTTCATGGAAATATGTGTTACTCTTTCATTCTCGGGATAAGGCTACCAGTGACTGTATGCAATACAAGCCAAGAGCATATACAGTCCCTAAATAATTCCTCAGTCAGTCAAGGTGAGCTTCAAGATAAGGCCATGCTTCAAATTTATGAAAGAAGAGCAGAGCCCAGAATTACAAATGTCATTACTCTCACAATACTTCTAAAAGAAGAAGAAGAGGAAAAAAAAAAGGATTATATATTCTGATAACAAAAGCAAAGTTTATGTCTGGTTCTACATCCAAATAAACTTATAAAGTCTAGTGATGGGCATGGCAATTCATCCCATTAGTCTGGAAAAGTATCTGGAGATGAGATGATTTACTGTCTGGAAGTACCTGTCTCTTTCCATCCACTCGCTGGAGAGAAAGGCTAAGCAGGAAGTTTAATTGAGACATCTAACTGGGAATGGCTAATGTTAGGTGAAATGAAATCTACCCACAGTCCCTGTTCTCCTTGCTACCAAGGGACCTAAGCAATTTTTCCTCTTCTACGTTTCAAAGGGTTATTATGGTAGCAAATTTGTTATGCAATCAGGGTACTTGTGAACTGCCTTGTGAACTCCCAGAACCTGTGTTAATCTTTAAAATGTAGCTCATTGGTAAAGACATGAAATACTGTCTCAGCTTGCCAGGCTTAGAATGTTTTGGCTGCGCAAGAAGGGGAGAAAAGAATTTTCTTTATAAATAAAGAAAATAAAATATGAAAAGAAATGGAACAAATACTAAACATTTAGTCATATCACAACCATTTTTCTTCAAAGAAAATTTACTTAGACTTACACCTCTAGTACTTTGACAATACAATTATAGTTACATGAAACACCTGATTTACCACCAATTCCTGGGCTCTTTGATTTTCTGGCCTAAAACCTTGCTGGCATTCAGCTCATCTCTAGTTCATCAGATTTACAAGAGATGCTGCTTCTTTAAAAAATATAGAGTCCAGTTGTTTATGTATAGGCAGATATGAAATTGAGGTTATATTTTGCACTGTCCAATATCTAGATTTCTTTTTTTTCTAGTATTTGCCATGATAGCTCCCTGACTGTCTCTTAAATTTTAAAAAAAAAAAGTCCTGAACAAAATAATAGAGATAGTTGACAACTATGTAGAGATGTTAAGGCAGTGAAGTTCTTTCTCTGAAGTTTGCTTTCTTTTTTTTATGGAGTTTTGTATATCTGTGACTTTTGCAAAGAAGAATCAGCAATGTTATATTAAATATCTATATATATATATATTCAGGGATGCTTCTTGTGAGACACGGGCCTTTGGGTGTACTTGTTTATTTTTTTATTCACGGCAGGAATTTTTGAAGAAAACACAAATGAAAAATAAAGTTTTAACTTCTCATACTATAAAGGGCTATAATATCCTTTATGACTCTCCAGGAACGAATAATGGGCGAAGTCCTTTTGACATTAACCACAGCAGACTGGAGCAGTGGGAGCTGGTTTTTGAAGTATTGAGTTTTATTTCTTTTTACTTATTGTGCTTATCCCACAACAATGCAGTACAGAAAATGACAAGTTAATAATATCTATGTAGAAAGAGAAATGGTGGCAATTTGCCTGATACTATCTGATCAAAAATGGTGCTTAGAGGAATTATAGAGTCTGAAATTTGAACCAGTGATATCTCATGAAACAACACAGACTTCATGCCTACATATCAATCCATACCTGCCTCTGGTCTGGCTCCAGACACCTTTAAGCCATGCTGATTCTCTGTGTGAGGTAAGACCTCACACACTTGATAATACTAAATCCTTTACAGCCTCTTCCTCACAAACATCATCTCAAGGGATCAGAGAAGTCAGCTCAGTGGAAAGAGTGTCTCCATGCTTCCAATCTGGTATCACACCTGGCTCCGCGGGGAGACAAACCCCAGTAAAGCCTGTTCATTACAAATGTGCTGCTCACCCATGAAGCCATTTTCACTTCTGTGCAATAAATATACACAATTCCTTGCTCCCTTCGAAACCTCATCCCATTTTCCAACAACACCAATACTATGATGGAAATTCATAGCTAGTGCTCTGGACATAAGACTAAACAAATTCCAAGTACCTTAAATATCCATGGTTTCTTCAAAACCATACAAGTTAAAAATCCTCCAAATCTTCCTGGAAAACTGACTGCTTTCTAGTGATGCTAACTCTACAAAATTGCAGAGTGATAGATGGTTTTTGTTTTGTTTTTTGGTTTTATGTTAGATAAAAGGAAGACAGAAAAGGCTAGATGATCAGATTAATAACAGGAATGCCATTTCATTACAGCATGAAAAGCAGCAGTTTTTACCACTCAACGGCGAACATTGCTGATCATGGGGTTAGGACACGAAGAAAAGCACAGTGATGTTGGCAGCTGTTGGAGTCCTAGAAACCTAGAATTTGGGGGTTTGGTGTACAGTAATACACATGAGTCAAGATGGAGGATTTGAGGTGTTTGTCTTTGTCCTCTTTCTTCACTTTCTTCTTCCTTCTTCTTCATGGGTTTAGGTGGTTTTCTCTAACTGGGTGAAAAGGTCCACATTGCTGGCCTTGGGTGGTCAAAAACATAAATAATATAGTGTCACCTTGGTAATGGGTAATTACTGATTAAAAGACCTTGGAAAGAGTTAGAAGCTCTCCATTTTACCTTGTTTTCCTAGCATGCTAGTTGGAGCTCACGGTTCGTGAGTCTGTAAATACTGTAAATAGATAAGAGATAATGAACATTCCGAGTCAAACTCAATCTACATTTCCTGTGTCTTTCATCCTGACCTTGGCAGAGATAAAGAAACCTGGACTGCAACAGGCAGCAGTGGAAGGATGGTACATGACGTGACAATATGGTCTTCTCCATGCAAAGGGTGCATGACACATCTTTCAGCTTGCTTGGCAGCTGAGAGAACAGCATATGTCAGTGACATCATTGTTTTGCAGTGATGAGATGATGCAGGGGAATCACCAAGTATGTTGCTCCATAAAAGTGTAGAATCAGGAAGAAAAGATTAAGAAAGCAGCTGATCTGAATAGAATGGCAGGACATAAAATGTAACAGAGTTACAATAGGTAAAGTTTGTAAGTAATGAAATACATTTATAAGTTGCGTATGAAAAAGTGCCGAGTGGGAAAGCAATCTTTCCTTAACGCTGTTACACAATGTCATTAGGGATTACTTCCTCTAGCTTACAGAAATCAATGTTATGACAGGAAGAGACAGAGCAGGAGAGATATTGACTGAGCTGTCAACCATAGGAGTACATCTCTCTGAACCTGAGGGTTTGGGCTTTGATGAAGTAAATGCATTCAATAGACGCGTTTATAGGAACTCAGGCACTCACTCAAAGTACTCACATTTCATATCCACTGTCCTGTCTCGACCATCAACACAGTGACTCACAATTTTTGAGATGAAATTGCCAAAAGTAGTATATGTCTATCATTCGCCCCATCCATGGATTCTTGACACCTAACAATTTGACATGGGCTCTGAACCATGGTGCAGGGGTTGTCATGACACTGTGATTCCCTCTCTTTTTTCTCTTTGTGCACTCCTGTTTACTTATTTAATACAGACATTAAAGAAGGAAAAGAAGAAAACTTCTAGACAAAGCCAGAGTTAAAAATATCCTCCCTTCATGACCACTCTTTACAGTTAACAACCAGGATCTTTGTGCTAAAAAACCCCCCAGACCTCCAATATCCTACTTGATTGTTAAAAGTAATAATTAATGTATTTTAAGTTTCAAACCGTGTCTTTCAATGGTGATGAAGTCTACAGGCCTTTTATATCTGACAAATCAAACAAGAACTGATATTAAAAATTGTGCTATCCATCTCATACCACATCTTCCTTAGCAGAACTGACTGGTCAAGCTTGAGCCAACAATGCTGTAACCACTAACTCCTTCTCCAAGCTGGACTTGTTGATCATTGTGGGTCTCTTCCAACTCAGGATATTCTATGGTTCTATGGTTCTAAGATTCTATGACACAGTCTTGGCTATGGCAGAGAGCAAAATGGGATTGGGACCAAAAGACCTGGCCTTCTTCAGAAGCTTGTGCAGGCCTGAAAAATGGAATTAACAAGTCTGTGTTAATTTCAGATAAAGGAATAACACCAAGAATGTAAAATAAATTGATTGTAGTGAGAGCTGTTCTCTTTGAGCAGCTGTTTTGAGAAAGATCATCTGTTCCATTATAATAGCAGACAAGAAATATGAAAAGTGACCCAGAATCTTTGAGTAATATTGGGTCTGAGGTATTAAAAGATAACAAAGTGACCACACTGAAAACTGATACTGAGTAGGAAACCATCAGACATGCACTTTAGAGAGTATAAAAAAACATTAGAAGAACAAATGCAAATATAAAGAAAATGGATGCTCTCATAAAGGTGTGGGGAGAGTTTTCCTTTTTTATTAATATTCACCAAAGAAAATAAGAATTCAGATTTATGCTTACATTGAAGATTATAATAAAGCCAGAACAGAGAATAGCCTTGATAAGACAATGCAAAAGACAACAGTGTGGAAATTAAAGTAAAATATGGCATACAGTAGATGTAATAATCAGAATATTTTACATGTGTTTCAGTATTGGGAGGCAAGGGCATGAATCATGAAGGTTCAGTAAAGTACAAAAATAAAAATCTTTATTTGCAAACAATGCAATCATAGAAAGGTGGAGGAGGTACTATAATGATCTCTTTAATGGTGAGAGATAAAAAGGAACAGCAAATGGTTATTTTCTAGATAAAGGAGTCATTCTCAGAAGAATCTAATTTTTAAAGTATTCAAAAGGCAATTAGACATTCAGGAAAAATGCTGGCAATTCCTGCTAAATTATTAAGACTTGGATGCAATAATCTCAGTCAAATTTTTTACAACTTAATTTTGATAATATTTCTTAAGAGCAGAAAGAGAAAGTCACATTTCCAATTTCAAGGTAAGGATTATTGGAAATGTAGGAGTTGTTTTATGTTCCTTCCCATTTCAAGCTCAAAAATCCAGCTTTTGTACCTTTTACAGACACATACTTATTAAACACGGAAAACAGTGAGGAATGGCAAATACTGGTGTCTGGCAAAGAGTCCCCTTCCAAGATTAGTCATAAAAAATGAAAACAAGCGATCAGTTTTAGTTAGGTGTTGTCTCAAGGAAAAATGCTGATATAAAGAAAATTAAGGTGTAATTTCTTAGAGGATTTAGGAATGATCTAGTGGATCCTTGGCCTGTAAGGAAAGTATCTGACATCTTGGAACATCACAGCACAAGTATGCAACTGTTTGTTATGTAAGAAATTGGATGCTTTTCAAGTAGGGAGACAATGAAATTAGTGCTCTGTTTCATAGCAATCCAACGCTAAAGTGGGAAGATGAAGAAGCCTCACACTTTTCAGATCAGTCCAGTCATTGGTTGGAAGGCACTGAAGCAATCTACCTTGACTTCTGAATAAAAGGCTGCTGCAGGAAAGACAAGGTCAGAAAAAATGGTGGGTTTGGATCAGTGAACACGAATGATATTTAAGGATTGTAAAATCAGGTAAATAGCCTTGTAATGATAAGAGTTTGAGCAAGCTTTCTGTCAGGCAATGAGGTTGCAATGAGTTTGGTAGCCTAAACAGCTGGTGGCTTTAAATAATAGTAGAAGTTTGTGGGAGGAATAAATTCAGTTATTTGCTGCTTTGAACCTAATGACAGGAGGAAAAATTTCTTTGTACAAAAGACCCTAAGAAGTCACCAAACTAAAAAAAAGAGACCTCTTGACTAGATTGGCACTGGTATTGCCTAATCATCAGCTGAGAAAAGCTGACAAACGGAAGGAGTGACATTGTACTGTAGTTTGACTGTAGTCATTGCAAGCACAATGTAAGTGACGTGGGTGACAGCTGCTGTGACTGGGATTTGGTACAAGGCTTGCTAGCTGTAAACCACCACAGCAAACTTACTGAGCTCCTAAGTACATAAAGTGATCTCACATTCTTGTAGACATTTCTAGAAGGGAACTACTTAGCTGACCTGCACAGGATTCACACCACCACTCTTACTGCCCTAGCAATGTGTTGAACATGGTTTTTATAGGGATTCTAATCATCCAGGTGATACTCTCTTGCAAACAAGACGCTTGTTTATGTAAATGCTGTGAAATCCTACACCTATTGTCTTCATCCACCTTCCTCTTCTACAAGCAGCAGCTTTCAGGTTCTCCCTGTTCCAAACCCCTGTGCTCACCCCCTGTGTTCGGAGAGCATTCTTCCTCCCCCCAGCCTATCGTGCAACCTCAACACCACAGAAGGTGAGACAGGCATTCAAATCTGGCTGCTGCTGCAAGAGGAGAGATGCGACATAGTGGCTAGAGCAGCAATAACTGCAAAAATTTATCATCCCAGCTTCTTCAAATGCCTCTCCCTGCTCCTGTGATCGAGGCACACCAGAGCAATAAATTCTTCTAAGAGCCCTTAAATCTATCACACTAATTGCTAAATGCAGAGTAGCCATTCATCTTTCCTGGTAACATGGCAATGCATGAATTTGCTGTAAGATTTTTTTTTTTCCTAATGTTTCCTTATGATTAAACTATGAAATAAAAAAAAAAATTTAAAAAAAAAAAAGTAACATCACTGTCTACTTTCAGGCTAATGCTTTTTTTGAAGCCTGGAGAGGAGTTCAGCATGAAAATCATAAAAGATTAGGAGGACTGTCAGCTCAAAGGGACAGACTTTTTCCTGCTCTATTCACACGCAGTCTTAGCATTTAAAAATGCATGTGAATAACATTTGTTTCTAGACTTCAGAAAGAATAAACACCCATACTTCCAGATAATAATATTCTCTTTAAATTTCTTCCTAAAAATATCACAGAAAGTTTTCCTTCATTCAGCATTGAGAGTAAGCGAAATTGGACTGCATTTTACCAGAGGGCTCAGATATTTAAAATAATAATATTCTTAGCAGTTGGTTGATAAATATACATGGAGAGAAACTGCAGTGAAAACACAGGCAATAATAAGAGGCAAACTTCAGATTGAGAGCTTGTCCTTTGTCAATTTGCTCAGCGTACAGTAACCTTGTCAAATTAAGAAAATTCCAAGTGTATTAGGAAAGGCTGCCCTCTTCAGACAAACTTAATAAAAGGTACACAGAAGTTCTGAGTCCTGAAGTTAAAATAAGAATGTGGTGAAATTAACTGTGCAGAGCAATATTAGCATATTAACTCTCTTCTGCTTAATAACAATTGGCTGTCACACAAAGGAAAGTATTTTTTGTCATTAGCTACATATTAATGTATGTTTGTTTAGATTCACAATAGACACATTTATACTGTTTCTGTAAGGCTGCTATAATTTTAAGTCATATGCTGAAATATAGAGTCATCATTAATTAAGAAATCTATCGAGTCTGAATTTTCCCTATGTCATGTTTTGTGTTGTCATATGAAAAAATGTTTTGCAGTACTGAATTTCTGTCACAGGGGAATTACCATTAAATATGATGAAATTGTGTTTTTTCCACTAAAAAAACTTTGGGTTTAGATAGGTTTTGATCTCCCTAATGATCCAAACTAGCAAATGGAAAAATGTCTTTGTCATCATCATTAGTGTTTTATACTTGATGGCTATTTTTAATTTCATTCATGAGCAACTAGAAAACAGCTTACTTAGATAGAAAGTATTTTTTTCTTTTCCTTGCTATTTCTCATCTGTGTGTCTTCACAGGTGAAATTGTGGATTTTTATCTTGCATCACACCAGGTGGCAAAACACAAGGCTACCAGGCATTTTCCTGGTGAATATAATAGAATTTTCATAAGGAAAACCACCTGTATGAATTAAGTAACTGTGTTTGGGTTAATGACTGTAAATAAAAGCTTCCAATTTACTGGGGAGGTGAGGTGCACATAAATATTTTTTATTGGTGTTTTACTTTGAAAACTGAAAACTGTATCATAGAATCTTCTGAGGAGACCTAGAAATACATATTATGCTCCACAATACCAAACCTAATACTTATCTATCCATATTTTTCAAGACCTTTACCAGGATCTGGAACTGTATTAGACAAAACAACCATTAACTCTCAATATAGCACCCTAAAGTTCTCCAGAACAGGGAGCAGAGACAATGCTACTAAAAGATGGACCTAAGGACAGAAAGACATGAGGGATTTAGCTGCCAGTTTGGTAGAAGTCTCTCCATTCATTAGAAAATGTCTTTTTTTTCTAGCTTTTCAGCAAAGTCTCCAATGTCATGATGTCTCAGGAAAACATACCTAACTGCCCAATAAGTTTGTGACATCAAGATTGCTCTTTTTCTTGCAAAACACCTTTTTTTCTTCTTTCTTTCTTTTTTTCTTTCTTTTTTCCATTTTTTTTTTTTTTTTAAATCCTGTCTCAAAGCATGATAAGTCAATTCATTCCATATTCTGATCAGAAATTTGAATCAAGTTTCCTTCCTTCTTCACCACATCATAAAGGCTTCATGGACAACAGGTAATTTCATCCATCATGTTCCTTTCCACAGACAGTCTCTCCAGTCTCTGAAACAGGCAGCATTTCTAAGTTCACTTTAAGAAACACACTTTAACCACGTGAGGAAGTCTCTCTGATGACTTCTGGGGTTTTTTTCCCCTTTCTTAAATAGGATTCAGTTTAAGATGTACTTTAAGTTAAGAATTACTTAAACGCTTTGTTGAACTGGGGCCTGAAATGGGACTTTAATTTCCTTAACAACTCTCAGTATACCATTACTAGAATAAATGCAGAAAAATCAGGCTTTCTGAAAAAATGTGTCTCGAGGGTGCTAGTACAAGCAAATTATGGAGCAGTTAAATAATGCCAAACTATAAATCTCATATCTACCAACACTTATCCATCTGTCTTGCCAGTATGCTAAGGAGTAGGTCTTGTTTAAAGACTGAGATGTTAGAGCTGGAAATGAATGCTTGCCTTTTAGTCCCCTCCTATGCTATGGTATTCAGTTTCATGTATAATTGATGGGCTGAAATTTTAAGACAGGGTAAATAAATTATGAGTATTCAAAATATCACCCTTTTGTTAGTAAACCCCCGTTATTCTTCACACTGACTCAGCCACCTCTCATGCTGCTATCTTTATTTATAGGAATAGTATTTTCTGTGATTTTGCAGTATACACTTACTAAAATCATTTCGATGGAAATTATTTCAATGTCAAACATAAACATGATTTTTTAATAATCAAAATACAGTACAGCTTTGTTTGGGTATTTTTCCTTCATTCAATTGAGACATATGTAAAAGAAAGGCATATTAGTTGAATACCAGCATTTTTTATGCTATTGCTAGTTCTTGTACAATAGAATTCCTAAGAACTGTGTTGTAATTCTTTCCTGCAGTGAAACACAGGGGTGTCCACATTGGCATTCTTGAATTTTCTTAGGCCGTTAAATCATAAGGCTGCCTGTACTATGCAGAGAGATTGGGTTATGAATTTTCTGAAGTGACAGATCCCATTATATAAGCCACTGGTGAGTCTGGGAATGCCATTCAACATTTTCAGCTTTGGAATTAATTTTATTCTACTTTTTCCCATGAGCAAAATGAAAATGTTCACAATTTTACTGGTAAGGAGTGCAGTTTCCTTGACAAAATCACATCCCTGGGAAAACCCCAAGTATTCCTTCCAGTTGTGGGTATACAGAGGTAAAATTCTGACCTGACAGCTGTGCACCTGATGTGACTTATTGAAAAACTCAGACAAGTATCCTAAAATTAAAAAGCCGTGGGACAAGATAGCTACAGCATATTTCTTGTAAAAGGCAAGGCTAATGGACTTGAAAAAAAAATCTAAGAAATCATTTTTGTGGAATGCATTATAAGCCTCCTTTATATAAAAATACTGCTCTTTTTTCTCACATGAAAGTCTTTGCATTTCTTTTGGGTCCAGGCTAGTGAGAGGGCTAGTCAGGTAAGCCCACTGTCCTTCAGTGTTACAGAGGTGGCACCAAAAGAGAACTGTGATGTTACTGTCTGATACCAGTTATGAAATTTAATATCATATTCTCACACAATTTAGTTCATTCAGTGACAATCTGTAATCACAGCTTACTGAGTCCTTCCAAGACTCGTAAAATAAATAAATAGAGCAGTAAGAACTCTTCTACAGACAGCAAACTTCAGTAAAAAGAATTTGAACAGGTAAATGAACACATGCAAGTTTATTTACAGAGAAAGAATACAAGAAATGAAAATTTGCAGTGACATAGACATTCATTTTGCAAAATTAGAGAAAGCCTTCATAAATTCAGAGACAAGGCAAAGATTACTGGTTTTTCTTAAATAACAAAGCAACCTAACTCTGTCCCAAATAATGGCTGATGAATTCACTCAATTTTTCCTGTGCCCCTTGTACCTTGAGGTGGGATTTTCAAATTTCACTAGGAGATGAACATGAAATACACCTTCACTCCTTTGAAGAAGCCAGTCTGAAGCTGCAATGAGCCTGCAAATAGTGATTTGCATTTTAAGTGGCACCCTGAATAATAAAATGGCTTTGTGCTGGATTCTAATTTTCTGGAAGTGAAAGATACTCTTTACATTTACCTCACAGGAGCCTAATTTTGGTCTTGTCCTGCTAAATGAGAGGTCACAAGGTATCAGCTCCAATGAATGTCTCCTAGGCCCTTTGGGTAATATTTAATTGCAAGTTTTCTGGAGGCTGCAGTTTGTGGCTCCCTGCCCTATTCCTTTCCAGCCCAAAGAGCAGTACATGTTTTGAGCCAGACTGCAGGAGGCTGCAGTGCTATCCTTCTGCTCCAAAAACTGCACCTCCTCCCAGGCAGGCCTGAATAACTGAAGTCTGACTTTCCTACAACACTCAAAAATCCTGCTCCCCACATCTGGACCCTGATAGAGGTATGGGGCTGTGAGGGTTTCTGTGGTATGAACTGCACCACTCCTAGCTGCTGAGGCAAAGTTCATGGCAACCACTTACAGCGTTCTTTCTCAGTCTTCAGCCAAGTATTTAATCAGTAAATGTTGTACCATGCTAGTTACAAGCATACAGGAAGGATTTACTGTGACATCAAACCGAAGCCTAGTAAAACCAAAATAACAAATGAAGAAACCTGCAGCTAGGTAAAAATATCTGAATCCACAAGTGGGGAAGCATTCAAATAGCAGTAAAGTCTCATTCCTATCTGCTTCTGGGGAAGTGGTGTTAAGCAGAAATGCCTAATGGAAACAAACCTAGCCTGGACAGGCTCTTTCAGGAGAGCAAATAGAAAGAGAAGTCTCTTGATGCCCGTGTAAACGTCATTACCTCTCTTTCTACCTTCTGCCGCAGCCCACACAAGGATGTTGGTCAAACAGTTCACAGAAAAGGGCAAGCACAGGCTTAGGAGTTGTATATTCCCCAGAGAATGCCTCCTCTGCTCTGAGTTTTAAAAAGCATAAAGTCTCTTGCTTTCCTACAGTAATCTTGAAATCTGTTCCATTTTCAATGCTTGACTATAGAAATCCTCTCTAGATTCCCTGAAAGAAAAATATTAAGCAGAACACCCAAAGATTTTTAAAATACTGTAGCACTTGAATCTCTGCCTGCCACTCAGTGAAACACAGCAATTTAAAATTACTGAAGCTCTTAAATTAAGTGCTTAAATTTGAAGGTGATCACCACTCTGAACATGTGAATTGTACAGCTATCTGAACTATCAAAGCTCTTCAATTTACTCCAAGCAAGTCATTTTTGGAAGTGATAAGGGAGTCGGTGATTGCCCAGACTGTACTGATTTAAAGCTTCTGCTCAAGTATTTGAGCAATTCTGTTAGCTTATAGAAAGACTGTACTGAACACATTTGAGCAACTTGGGGGAATGTGGGTGACTTTTGTTTTGCTTGTAAGTAACCATTTTGGATCAACATTTTCCTTCAGGAGTCATGTCAAAGCAAGTGGTTTTACCCAACTCTTCAACTGTTGTTGGTGATAAAAAATTGAATAAAAATTGAACACCCATATCCATTTACAAAGTCTTCAATTCACTTAATAAACAATGTATAATTTTCTGAGTGCACTGAAATGTCATTGCTTTGTAGCTACAAATTGAAATCTATAATGCTCATCTCCAGGAAGCAATTATTAATGTCTTTTTTTACAATACAATATATTTATTCTTGCAATTTTGGCACACAGCGCCTTTTGAAAGTATTTTCTTTCATGAACAGTAACAGCTATTTACCCTCTGTTATATATTACTCAGTGATGAAATACTTCCATTCCACACGCAAACCTCTTACAGCTGCAAGGACTGTAGAAACACAAGAGATTCTAAAACTCCTGCATGATTCTTTCCTATACCATCCAAAGTAGCTTCAGGCCAGAATGAGGCCATGACAGGTTTGTTTTTCTTTTTAATTTGGACAGCTTTCTACATATTCCCAGAATTGTTAAATATTGCACTATTTTCCACACTACATAAAGTTCAATTGGAGACATTCTTTCTGTGGGCCTTTTTCTTGTGCTCCTCCAACTGCCCCATGGCAGAGCTGTCATAGATGATGCTCTGCTTTGATTCACAACTCCCAGCAAATATTTCCCACTTTTCTTGCTGAATAGCATTAATGATAAAGCACAATTATCTGAAAACTCTGATGTATTCTAGTAATTTTAAAAAATAATTCCACTTAATGCCTCTTATTTTTAAGGCACTCTATCTATCAGAAGTAACTTCTGAGCTGGAGATTTGTCAGTCAGCCTTCCAGTTGTAGACCCTTGAAAATCAATTGTCTTTTAAGTGGAGGCACATTTTGACTATTTGATGCCAGATCTTTTTGTACATATGTACTGACCCATAATCTATTGCACAGGAGGTGCATTAACATTTGTATGCTCTGCCTCCTAAAATAACACATGAGCTGGGCCCTGGGGGGCTCTTGCTGCTGTGTACTCACACCTGATGGACAACCTGCTCATATTTACAATGCAAAGATGTCAGGAATGCATGGGGGATTTTTTTCAATATTATTATTATTGTTATTATTATTAATAATTTTTATTATTATTTTCATGGACTTCTGCAGCCAGAAAAATCTGATTAAGAGTATGGTTTCTGAGTCATATGGTGCTTGTGCTGTATCCACCTACTTTTTCTTTTAATGGCCAGTCAAATGCCAGAGGTGAGATAATGCAACAATGCTTGACATTTATCTGTTATCAAAACATTTGCTCAAGATTACATTGATCTAGCTGTGCACGCTGTGCCTCAATAAAACTGTTTTCACAGGTACACTGTGACACATCAAGATGTTTCAGAGTAGTTTATAAAGAAATCTGTCACGTGATTTCAGAAAAATATGAAGGTTTTTTTGAAGCCATTTGATGTTCTCTTGAATGATTAAACCTTGTGTGAAAAATGAGTTGACAGGTTAATTTTCCATGTCAAAGTCCAGGCTGCAGCACTCCTATTTCTTTCATTTTGGCTTTTATATATATTTTTATATATATATATATATATCAACGTGGAAGAGTTTGCCTGTCAACAGAGGAAGTGTAACAGTCACAGTTGCTTACTTTGTTAATTGCTATCACTTTTTGCATCTCTGATCTTTGATATTTTGGCTATAATGCTGCATTCTCCATTATTCTGTGGGATTTTTTCCATTTCCCTGCTTTGCAGGAGAGTTCAGTAATTTATCAACCATCTCATTCTCAAAGCATTTCCCTAGTGATATGAGTTCATCTGAAATTTTCTCAAGTTTCTGAATGTTTATTAAATCTTTCTACTGTACGTGTAAAGCAAGTGCAATGATAGTAATTTCTGAACAGTTAACATCTTAAAGCATTAATAGTTGACCTGGTAGAATCCTTTACTGCAGCTTAACCAGTTGTTTGACCTTCTTGATTAGATTATCCATGTTGTTCCCTTTGTTTCTACTCAGGTTGCCTTGTACTACACTGTCCTTAGGACTTTTTGCTATCCCTTTTTTAAAGGTATTTCTGAGCAGTTAATACTTTTCTTGTCTTGTTTCTTTACTGTCCCTCAGTTATGCAGACTTCAGAGACACTTCTCTGAAAATCCCTAGCAGCTCTTGCAGCATCTATGATATGGTCATTCAAAGAATACAATGGCACATCAGGGCTGACTTGTGCAGGGCCTGAGCCTCAACACACGTAGACTCCTTGCATTGGTACAACCTGAAATGTGGGGTTTCTGTCTGTAATAGCCCTTTCCTTACTCTTTTTAAGATTGTAAAAAAGAAGACTTGGAAAGGAGTTGCAAGGCAATTTTGGCCGCATTCTTTGCATTATAAGCTGGGATAGAGCAGTTCTAGACTATCCCTGGCAGAGTTTCCTTTAAACACTTTTTTAAAAACCTATAATGAGGAGCCCTGAATGAGTGTCCCAGTGCCACAACAACTGCTCACTGTTCCTTCCCATCGTTCATATATGTTTTGGAAGATGAAGTTTCCCCTCAGGCCTCTTTTTGCTAAATTAGACAAATCAGTTCCTTCACCTGATTTCCATAAGCACGTTTTCTAATCCTCTTTTCCTGTTACTCTCCTCTGGGGTCTATTCAGTCTGTCTACTCTTAAGCCCATCTACCAAAAACCATATTTCAACTACAGTTATACCAGTTTCAGGAGGAGCAGAGCACATTTCCTGACACTGAGGAAAAAAAGTTAAAACAACCCACAGTCTCATTCTCATGTTTTTATCAACATAATAAAAAGCTGTGCTTTTTTTACAAATTTATTCTTACCAAACAAAAAACTTCTAGCATCAGCTCACCTACACCAGCTCATGTCTTCAAGAATTGACCCAAATTTCCTTTTAGTAAAAATTAAAGCAATTGAAGCAACTCCTGGTGACTCGATTTGGATGACTCCTATGACCTGTAGACAGCCAGATTTAACAATGATTTCCACCCACTCTGAACTCTCATGTTGATCTAAAATACAGGGATGGTGCTTGCTCATTGCATTCCCCAGTATATTTTGACTGCCTCAACTTTTGTTATTGCCATTATTGCAGAGATCCTGGTCTAGCAATGTTGTCAGTTGGAGCACGCTGACGAGTAACTCCACAGTCATAACTGGCTCTTTGCCTACGAGTGATGGTGGTGTTTCTGCATTAACGTTATGCTCACTGAATAGTAACTATCTTTCACCCTTGGATTTATTACAGATTCCCTCATTTTTGAAATGCTTTTTGCCAGCAGTGATGTTTGCGCACTTCCAAGATTTAGGGCTTGCGTTTGTCCATTTCTTTCATTGCCACTATCAACTTTCATTATTGCAAGTATCATTCTAAATGCTCTAGAAATACTCGTACATATTTGCCTTCAGAAAAGTCTGTTGCAGAGATCTAGCTTTCCCAACGACTCCTGGAAAGACTTGCAAAAATTGCTGAGTGCATTACCATGCTTGCGTGACTACCTTAGTGTGCTTTGGATCCTTATTTTGCTAATGAGTATAAGTTATAGAACTATCAATCACCTGCCAGTCTAGCAAAACAGTGAAATTCATTTCATCTGGCCTCTTTGACCTGTTAGACTTAAGTGGCCCTACCAGGAGTTAAAACTCCAGCCGGCAGAGATTATAGGATCATTGAAACACAGGCTCTTTCATTACCTCAAGAGGTAGCCCTCAAAGACTGAAATCTCAGTGGTGGCATTTGCAAAGACTAACATTCCTGCCAGAAACCACTGCCCAGCATATCAAAACACTTCTACCTAAAGCGAATGCCTGAATGCAAACTTGGGTGATGAAACTGAAGTAGCCCAGTTTGGGAAAGTGCTGAGTACTCACAGCTTTCAGAAATTTTATGGAATTGAATGAAAACAGTACATGAAATAATAGACCTAAGAGAGACAAACACAGTGGCACATGGCTGTATTATTTTTATAAAAGAGAAATAGATCTTTGTGTGAACATAAATAAAAATTCTTAAAAGGTAAAGTGACTAATTGCATCTTTTTATATAGTTTAATTGATGGTCTAAAGCCAATAACAGATTTAAAATTAATCAAAGTTTCCCAAATAATTGTGACTTCATGGGGATACAACCCTGAATAATAGACTGACTAATAGGTTAATCAATTGGCTGATTCTTTCACTGAACAGAATATCAAATGAAAGTATTCACCTACTATTTGTATTCATTTGAAGTTAGATGTAAGCACATACAGATTTGACTTCCTGCCATACTGAAAAAGGATAGAGTATTACAGCATGAAGTGTTCAGAGAGAATTTGTCATCCAAACTGGGCTGCGGGCAAGGGTGACTGTAACACTGCCTCGCAGAGCTCACCGACCAGCACATGCTGAATTTGATATGCCAAGAAAAAGGTACTGACACTTGTCCAGCCCATCCATCAACAGCAGTTCTTCTGGAAACGCCCTCTCTGTTCTCTGCAGAAGATTCAGGGCCATGCAAGCAGGACACTGAACCTAGGTAACAGCGGCCATCTACCCAGGATGACCACGGCACACACTGTCTGACACCAGCTTGCAGATTTGGGGTGAAGAAGGGATAACAAACGCAGTAAAGAACCTCTGCCAAACAGAGGAGTGTTTACCCCCGAAAGACTGATACCACTGCCTCTCCAAAGGCATCTGTGGTCCCAGATAGCTTCATACAATTAGGTTTAGAGTGCACTTTTTATGAAAGATTCAAGTGAGCTTATAGTATGCAAGAGCAGGGCTAGGAGTTGTTCACAAAAGCAACAAAATGTGGAGGAAGACATGGAGAGAGCTCTGTTATAAATAAATCCATGAGTCTGCATTTAAAAAAATAAATGTTTTAAATGTAGGGTATCTTTGAGTCAGGTGCTAAGCTAAGAGGTTGGCAGGCCAACACATTTTCTTTTACTCCTTTTGCTTGTTCTAGGTTATAATTTCAGGTGTCAAGTTACTTTTCTGATCAGTACTGCATATTTCTTTTACCAAAGCAAAGCAATACAGATCTTCTGAAATAAAAGTGCGTATTTATCTGGCAGCATCCTGTATTACAGTAACCAAATTAAAGCACATTTAATATTTCCTGTGTTTGCTGTCTATTATATATCAAATGTTTCCATTTATTTATATAAAGATAGATATTTAAATATTTAAATATTTAAACATTTAGATATTCATATTTATATTTATATTTATACGTATACATATATGTGTACATATATATATATAAAACTAAATATGAGCATCTTTAAAAATTCATTATCATTTCTCAGAACCCTCCAACAAGGGCTTTATTGTTCAAAGCTGCTGTAAAGAGAGCTGCACCAAAGGGAGCCATTTGGACTGCACAACAATGAACTTTATTGATCCTACATAAGTCATAAGCACAGTTACAGTTTTCTGAGTGCCTTTTATGGGCACATTTTCCTAATGACCATGTATGTGTGCCTGTGTTGAAGATAATACCACTGTGCATCACAGCATTCAGCCAGCACAAGGTCCAGAATTTCCCTTCTGCAGGTTTCCAGAGGGATCTCTGCCACCCTACTGTATTTGCACTACTATTATATAAGTTTATTTGGAGGCAAACCTGGACCCACACTAAAATACAAGACTGCAAAGATTTTCTGGCTTTTTATTTACACTTGATTAAATTGTTCCAGTTGTGGCCTTGACAAGCACACCTGTATGCTGGTCCGTTCACTCACATTAAGAAAAATAAAAGCAGCATGTGCATGGAAGTAAAATAACTGTGCCCCCAAGTAAATGTTCTCACAAATAATTTGGCAGGTTACTCAGTAAGCACCATATTTGGATAAATTCTTTGTGCACCCAGACTGTGAAGCGCAGAAAGGAGAACTCTTGCAGACTGGTACCATAAACATGGCCAATGTCAACAGGTTTTATTGTACAGCAAACATTAAAGAGGAGATTTTCAAAGAAACTTAAGAAAATTATGAGTGACCAGGGATCAAACACCTTTAGGCTCGGTCCTCTGAACAGCAAAAGGTCAAAAAAAACGACCAGTACACCAGCTCATGCCGTTTGCCACACTGTAATGCTCCCTGAGGCTTCAGTCCAAGAAATCAGGACCTTTTTATGGAAACATAATTAAAGCACTTTCTTTGCTTTCCTGTAATAGACACTTTAGCACCTGGTAATCAAAGTGAAATACCTGAAAAATCTGTTATTGGATTTCACTAAGGCCATGCATTAGAAGCCTATTTGTTTTCCTGCGGCAAATTTGGCAAATTCACATGCTGGGGCTTCTCTGACTCACTGTACAAACCAGAGTGCACTCCCCTAAATCCTCTACTGCTTGGTGAGTCTATGTGCAGAAGCTTCCTTCCCCTTCTCACTTAAAGGAATTTAATTACCCAGCATGCATTTTTAATAGGCTCAAATCACTTCCGCTCTTTAAATGTTTGGACCCTAATACCTGCTACAATGCTGAGAACATCGAGTGGGAATCCTGCCCTTAACACTGACAAGTGATTTGCATATATATGCTTCCCCTTTTGCTTCCCCATCCTGCCTGATGGGCTCAGACTGTACCCATCTGTTAGAAAGCACCAATCCTGCTTTGCTGGTCCAGTGCTCAGGCAGCGATGCCAAGGGACAGGAACAGTGAGCAGGATACTGCTTGCTCACGTAAGGCTACAGGAGTCCTTTCCACTGCTCCCACCCCTGCAGTCACACTAGGTCACTTCTGCTGCCAGTCTCTGAAAAAGGCCTCACATCTGCTCACTCAGAGCACGGGGCCGTGGAATTGGGATACAGTCCAAGGGAGCTTCAGCTACACACACTGACTGCTGCAGGTGAAGTCTGTCTTCATGGGCTTGCCCAAGAGCTCATGCCCGTAGCAGAAATCTCTAGCTCAGGAAACAAAAATTCTGCTATGGATAAATCTCCTCATTGGAAGGATCAATAGAGCAAAGCTGCCACAGGGACCCAGAGGTCCCAGCACGCATACTCAAGGCCGAAAAAACTAATGAAAGACACAAGTCAGAAACCAAGGACTCTGAGTAATGAAATTATTAAAGAGAAGATACAGTTGAAAACTCCTGGAACACATTATAATTTAATATCTCATTATTTACTAGGCACATCGAACATAACGGGAATTTCCCTCTGCTCCACGAAGCCCACTTCGTATTCCACAGAGCCTAGGCTTCTGTATCTCATCCAAGCCAAGATGAAATTGTCTTGCATACCAGACAAATGTACTAGAGAGTAGCCTACACTTTGGTAATATACAAGCTGAATGTTCCCAACAGCCCAGCTTCCACATCATTTAGAGAATTTGCACTCATACATTTTCAATGCATAATGAGGGGTTTTAGCAGTTCGTAATTATTAAGTAGTTATTTTACATGCCCTTGTGTGTGGAAAATAATACCATAGAGAAAAAAAAGTAACCAAGGGTTTGTATAAATGATTCTGCATAAACCTACAAGCTCAGGTTTTAAATCTGCATTATCATGTTGGTTCAGATCTTTAGGCTTAGGTCTGAACAAACATGAACTTCAGGGACATTTGAAATTCAACTCTGTATCCTGACCTGGATTTTCCAAATGACCTTTGAAATTTGGAACTAAATCCAAGTGTTGCAGAGTCTCTATCTGGAAGTGTTTTGCTGATGGATTTTCATTCAGTCTAATGTAGGTGGCAAATTATGCTGGGAATAAGTAATTTTCAAGAGATCCAAGGTCTGGCATACAGACTACTTCTTCCAGCCATTTTAAATGGAAAGCAAAGGTTCTTCATTTTACTTTGAGGCTTCTGTCTGATTTATTTTGCTTCTCTGTTTTGCATTTATTTGATTGTTTGTGCCAGGTATAATGGAGAAAATGCAGACATTGCTAGAAAAGCTGCAATCTACAGTCCCTCAGCCACATTGACTTCTTGCAGACACCTCTGAATTGCAGCAGAAAGGAGAGATGGCAATTCCTACCTGGACAGGCCTTTGCAGCTTGCCCAGATGTCAGAAAACTAGTCTTCACTGGCCAAGATTGAGACAACCATAACTTTTTATAAAGCTGTGAAGCACACACTTAACTTTACTCACGTATTTTAAGTTAAGAGTGTACTTAAGTGCTTTGCTGAACATGGGCGGCACTGGCTATGCCACACTGGCAATGTAGGGTCAGTCACTCTTACAGCACTGCAATATTGTCCAAAAATCCTGAAAATGGGAAATAAATGAAGTCCTATTTATCAGCTAACTACTCTAGTGTCATAAAATCATAGCTTCATAGCATAGTTTGAGTGGGAAGGGACCTTAAATATCACCTGGTTCCAGCCCTCCTGCCATGGGCAGGGAGATCTTCCACTAGCCCATGTTGCTCAAAGCCCCGTCCAACCTGACCTTGAACACTTCCATGGATGAGGAGTCCACAGCTTGTCTGGACAACCTGTTTCAAGCCTCACCACCTTCACTGTAAAGAATTTCTTCCTAATATCTAATCTAAACCCACCCTCTTTAAAAGTTTAAAGCCATTTTCCTCTCAACCTATCACCACATGCCCTTGTAAAAAGTCTCTCTCCAGACCCCTTAAGGTACCAAAAGGTTCTCTAAGATCTCTCCAAAGCCTCATCTTCTCCAGGCTGGACAACCCCAGCTCCCTTAGTCCAACTTCCTAGGAGAGATGCTCCAGCCCTCTGATCACCTTGGTGGGCCTCCTCTGGACTTGCTCTAGCAGGTCCACATTCTTCTCATGCAGGAGCCCCAGAGCTGGATGCAGTGCTCCAGTTTGGGTCTCGGGAGAGTGGAATAGAGGGGCAGAATCCCCTCCCTTACCCTGCTGACCATGCTGCTTTGGCCATTCTCTTGTGTCAATGGATGGAAATTAGGAAAACGTCCCTTCATCTTACAGCATCTGATACTGCATTCCAACAACCTCAACAGTCTTCTGGCCCTTTCTGTGAAGACAGACATTCAACTTATATTGGGAAGACAGCAGATCCAAATTGATAAGCCAGTTTGGTAATCCAGACAGAAACCAAAGGGAAACATCATCCCAGCAGTCCTCTTCTGAATCGTACTATAACTAAAATGAATATATAAATGCAATTCTGAAAAACTGACTTTACTACTGTCATATGTCTTGGCTTTGTAGAACCATATGCAATTAAAATTAATAAAAAAGAAATTATTTTTGAAATGCATGGAAATTCAGAGCAAAAGTCAGTCACATTTTCAGGTATCTATTGCTTTCTTGATGTACTGAAGAAAATAAAGTCAGATTAAAAGAGTCAGTCTACTTATTACCTGCATTAACTGATTGTCCTTTAAACAACTTCAGTTTCATTAAAATGTAAAACCCAAAATCTTCAATCCATTTTGAGAAAAGAAACATCCAAGTTCCAGGGACAGTAAGAAAGCTACTGAAGCAAGGCTTTTGTGTGCCTTTTGACCATTTCTGCATGCAGAACTCCCTGCAGTATTGTCCAGCTCTGCCTCTTGAGTGCTTAGAAAGAAGCAATATACCTTTCACCATGCCTTAATCTACATTTTTCAGGACAAAAAATTCTTGGCTGCTATGCTGATCACCAAACTAGAATTTTTAAGTACCTTCTAAAAATCTCACATCAAAATATTGCTATGTCGTCTGCCTATTTTGCCGTCTCACTTTTCATTCTCTTTTCTTAATGGGAATTGTGGACCTATTTTATTTCTACTGCACTGGCAGAAGATTTATGTCTCTACAGATGCTTCAGCATAATTGTCTCTGCATTTTGTGTGAACAATTTTAATTTTTTTAATTGTACTGTTTTAATTCATATTTTAAATAGAAATTACACGTAGATAAAGAAAAATATGTTCCTGCTGAGAAGAAGACCACTGAAATCAGGATTATCATATTGTTTTTCAACTGTTTTAGGTGTGGTTGAAAGATGGCCTGAACTTTCTTCCCTTATAAAAAGAAGAAACATGAATCAAAATTCAGCTTCCCATTTTAATCAAATTTCCCTGATTATCTGGTATGGATCTAAAGAAGGAAAGTTTAAATACTTCCTACAATGGAAATAGTTCAGAATTAATCTGACAGTACAAGCAAAAAGAAGTAATAGAAACAAATGAACTTATATTGTAGTGACCAGGGAACAACTCAGGAAAGGGCACAAAATTTGCAAGAACCAAATTATTACTGTGGATTGTTCCTATATTAAAGAAAATTATGTAATCTATACTCTTAAGGCTACTAAAAGGAAGAAAGAAAAAGGAGAACATAAATTTGTCTGTCTGTAGATGTGCATTACTGGATTGCAGTTTGCTGAACTTTACAAAAAGAGAGTAGTTTCATATTAATGAAAAAACTGACCTGATTATATAGTTTTCTTTCTGAAGAATCAAGGATAATTTTCACAATGGACTTAACATAGGTGTAAAATAAGCGGCAAATCCAGTCAGACTTCCTGCTGAACGCTTAGGAAGGAAAATCAAAATCCTTCACGGAGAACAGCACTCCTATTCCTTGCTTTTCCTATCAGAACTCTTGGGAATAATAAAGTTTTATATTAGCCAAAGAGCCTCTTACTTGGAGGCATTGCTGATAACTATGTTCTCACCTGGACATAACAGAGGGAAGATACTGCGGGAAAGGCATTGGGCTGTGCAGACAAACCCCAACTGCTGTGAAACCATTGAGGTTCATCTTATATAAAAACAGAGGTTTGCCACTGATCTCTGGCCAACACAAAACTTGACATACCACTTAAAAGCCCTATAAAAACTCCTGTCCTGCTTTATCCAGTGAGATGTAAAGTATCTCAGGTGTGCTGCCTAGAAAAATTTAAGGAATCATGATCCTTACCATAGAGTGCCAATGAAAAGAAATTTACATATCCAAAATTGCAATTTCTCAAAGGTCAGACAAAATCTACCCCATGCTGACAGATTAGTATCCTAACACACTTCAGAAACATTTTTCAACCTGAGAACTAGCAAACTACAAAATAAACTTGCATTTAATGAGTTCCAAGGACATGATTGTGATTGCCTTTAACAAGTAGTTCTTCCTGTAGCATTCATGCCTTAGTTTGTCAAATATTTGTTAAAGGCAGAAACTAAAGCAGAGCTGGATGTAGCTGTAACACTCTGGAAAACCCTTTTCTGTAAGAGGATCAAGTTAGGAGACTGTGGAAATTAAAGAGCTGTAATGTGAAACCGAATGTATAGTAACTGTCAAGTGAGGTAATGTAGAAACTGGAAAACCTTGTCTTAGAGTTAATACCTTAATCCCAACATACCATTTACACTGTAAGGAAAAAATGTCAGAAACTGAAAATCCATGAAACAAGGTTATGGAACAAAGACAATAAAATAAACATTGTCAGTGACAATGTGTTGAAATTGATTTGTTTTCATTTCTGCAACAGGTACTTTCTTTCTCATTTGCCAAAATCTCACAGAATCCTTTAATGTTCAAGTAATTCTGAGGTCTGTTCTAGACACTAAATATTAATTATGAGTATCTATGACAACCAATGACACTAAAAATTGAGTATTTATCCCATCCGATATCTGAGCTCTGAGATGTTAACCTCTCAAAGTTTTGGATAGCTAGAAAATAAAACTGTGACGCTAAAGGATGTGGTTATGTGGTGAATAGTGAAAAAAATTCCTTTTAACTAAACACAAAAAGTAGAAGAGTTTCCTGAATATTAATGATAAGCTTGTGCTTGGGCATACCTAAATCAAAGCCAAGAGTTCTCAACCACAGAAACAACAAAAAAAATTATTGCATGATAATCACCTGTGTTTTGATTATATGCATCCTACAGGCTCCCATAGAACCTCCCAGTCCTTAGCCCAGGCCAAGCTCATCTGCTGTCCCAGGGCAAACCATGCCAGACCCAAACCCACCAACTTTCACATTTTTGACATTAAAAAAGTGATGAGGGTGTGGGCAAACGTAGCATAGGGACCACCATCTTGCAAGGGCCCTGCTTGTATTTGTCCTCATGGAGCAGACAAGGCAGAAGAGAGCACCTACAAGCTCAGTCACATGTGTACCTACATGGAACAGGCCTCGACACCTCTGTGCCATGACCACCAGACCAGGAGTCTCCAGTATGTCCCATCAGATCCCTACACCACTTCTCAAGGGAGTACAGAGGGATTTGGATGCCTTCCCCTTGGAGACAGCTTTGGTGGGGAAAAGGAGGAAAGGAATGGAAAAACTCACTCTTGGATTTTCTACTTGTGTACACAGGTTTTAGAAGACTTTGTGGACCTTCCAAAAAGCACTGAACCAAGAGACAACACCATGGACAAGAAATGGGAACACATGTCCAACAGACACCATCAAGACTCAATGAAGGAACACAATAAAGACCACTGGCATTGATGCCTTGGGAAGGCTGACCTGAAACAGAGACTGGACAGAGCTAGAGAATAAAGTAGATATTTACTGAAAGGCCTTTAAGGATATGCCTTGGGTAGGACAGGAGCCTGACCAGGGCTACACCCAAGGTAGACAAAGAATGGCCACAAAATGGATGACCAGACATGAGGTCTTACACTTTTATAAGTTTTGGTACATTTGCATATTGGGGTTTATTTGTCCAGTTATAGCTTCAGGTTGTGTGGTCTCATCCGTCTCGTTTCTCCCTTCAGTCCACCATTGTTTATGTTGTTGGGCTGAAAACTTGGTCTTCAGCAAGAAAAGGATTTTTTTTTGTCTACCTACTCTGTGAAGAGAGCTTACTAGCACTAAATATGAGGCTCAGAACTACACCCCTAGGCAGCTCAGATCTGGAAAACAAGAAAGCTAAAACTTAGGGCATCAGCATCCGCCGTGTTGGCCCTTAAGTTTTCTGTTTAATGTTCGGAGCATGGGTGATGTTGACATATACCAGACACAGGTCAACGTACTAGAGACAAGCATATTATTTGGCTTCAAGGACCACATCTGTGCTGCTAAAATAGTTAAGTCCCACAATAGTCAGTGTCTAGCCCCATATTTCCCACAGGATGCTTGAATTCTGTCCCCAGGTTTTGAGGGGCAAAAGCGTTTAGCAGTGCGCACACACACATTGAACTACACCCCTTTGGTCAGGGATATCAAAGGATCCTTGGCATAACTAAGTGTAGAGCCTTGGGTGCATAAAGGAAGTCCTAAAAATCAAAGGGAGAGGCAGCCACAGTGTCATCCGTGGTGAAAGACTGAAATAGAGAGAAGAACAGTACTCATCTTCAGCACAAGTTTTAGCAGCAGAAAAGTTCTGCACTGCCCTGGTTACTCCTTCCTCCAAAGCAAGGAAGTATCCTGGCATGAGTGCTTGTAAATGCAGGTGTCCCTACACCCTGAAAAACATGACAGTACTGATGCTTTCACCATTTCAGAACTGCAAGGAGTCAGGAAATGTTGCTGCCAATGACAGTGGTGCCTGCTGCCACTGTAACTACATTACACTTCAGAACAAACCCCCCCCTAAGAGATAGTAGGAATGACAAATTAAAGTGTTAATTTGTTAAACTGCAATAGCACTATCAAATTAGCCTGGATGAAAGTTAAAAATAAATCCATTCATTACTACACAGCCAAAAGAAGTATCAACTACAGAGCCAAAACAAGCATCATATCCTTTGATAGCAAAATTCTGCATGCAGAGCAGTCTTACAAGTCCAAGGAGGGAAAAAAAAAAACCCAAAACCAACAGGGAAATGGGTAGGCAGCTCAGCATATTCAGTTCATACAAATGCAGCAAGTCCAACAAGGACATTGCCTCTGAAGAGACTTCAGAGACCGAGCATGTGCATCTGCTGAACGCCCTTGAGGTTCACCAAAGAAGTGACTTGAACCCTCACATCTCTGACTGCTCTCTGGTAGTATCAGAGACTGATCACTTGTGACAAAACTAACAAATACCAAGTAGTGAATTGTCTCCTAAAAGATAAAGAAAAAAATACATCACCTTTTTTTTTTTTTTTTTTTTTTTTTTTTTTTGGTGGGTGGAGGCTAAGCTGCATCTGTCCAAGCACCAGGGCCAAAATATCATCTACAATTGAAGCATTGCTGACAATGTTGTTGAGGCTACATGAGACAGAGCAGATTACAGGTCATCCTGTGGCTTGGAGGTATATTGGCACTGTGATGGCAGTGGTAATAAAAATGTGTATCTGTCAGTAAAATAAGCAAATATGACCCAAAGCACACAGGCAGCAGACAGGCTGAATAAGAATTCACTTTTCTAAACTAACCACAACATGAATCGCCAAGGCATGGTGGCCCACAGAGCCACACTGTTGGACAGCTGTTGTGGAAATCTAACCGAACATAATTGAAATTAATGAGAGAAGAAAGCAATACTCACAAGCCTACCACAATAACTCTTTTGCAAAAGCAGAAGTTCCTTTCTATCACTGATATATTCAGGAAGAGACTAGATAGAGTGAATTATGACGTTTGATAAAACACCACAGTATAGGGGTCATTAAGAAGGCAGATAGGTAAATACAGGCACTGTGGAGGACCTGACATAATTTTCACAACTGGAAATACAGAGTTGTGGAGATGGACAAAAAAAATAAAACCAAAAACAAGTAGAACTGAAGCAGAGAGCATAGCCTTCACCATCTGGGAACTTACATCCCTTTTCTGGGAATGATCTCTAGACCCATGCTAAAAGATCAATGAACTGCAAAAGATGTCTCACTCTGCCTGGGAATCTGAAGAATGAGTGGAATCTGGTTTTGCTTTGATTTCAATTTACCCAGCCCACATTACAATTCTGCAACATACTGTCAACCCAAAAATATTTGTTCTACTGCCAGCGTCCTATCACTACTGAAAGGGAAACAGTGATATTTTGATCATGATGGGTAAATGGCAAAAGCACATGAAATTAAGCGAGGGTGCAATGGCAGTGGGAGAGAGGAATAGCTGGGGGAAGACTCATTCCCTAAATAACTCAGTAAGCCAATACTTTAATACTCATTGTGCAGTGTGATCGTGCTGCTAATGAAGCAATAAATCCTCCCTTGCATTGGTGCTGAAGGGAGAGGGGTCAGAAGGTGGAGAGAACTCCCTTTCCTTTCTCATTACAAGCACCAATGCAAAACGCTTTAATAAAGCTCAGCAATGTCCTAGAAGGAATAATCAGCTAATGCTTCTCCTCACGAAGCCATGCTACAAAACGGCACATCTCCTTGGCTCTTCTGGCTTCCCTCTCGGGAGTTCTGCGCTAAAGGCAGCACCAAGCCTGGCTTATCCTCATCCTCCCCACCAGCCTTCATCCACTTTGGGACTTGGGCAGTTGACCCTGGAGCGGCCAATTTAAGCGTAAGCATCAGTGATTAATGTGAATTCCCCCTCCCCCAGTACATATACTCTAAAACGCTTTTATTTTAAATTGCAAAGGAGAGACACATTTTCTTTCCCAAAAACTGAAACTGGCAACGAAAAATGAGCAAAGCCTATCTCTAATTAACGCTAATCTGTCTGCCTTGTGTACGCACCAGCGAGGAAGCCACAGTACGCCGCAGATCAGAAGATAAAAACACACTCAGGAGTTCAACTGCTTTAGAAGCACAACATCTGTTAGCCATGTTATTCTGCAGCTATCCAACGAGCAGAGCACTCTTCACAACACTTAATAGCTTATGCATTATGGATGCTGCTGTGGGTACAGAGGTACTTGGGCTCAGGCTTCCATTCTGCACAAGTCTCAAATTAAAAAACGACAGGCAAATCTGGGGAGTGTCCCTCCTCTCTCCTTCCTCGCATGGGAAGTGAGAGTTCAGGGCCAAATTCTGCTATCAATTACACTAATATGGCTCCACTCAAAATCAGTTTGGTGTAAGACAGAACAATATCTGACTGACTCCATCCTTAATTCACTCCGTATGTGGAATTAGAATAAAATCGCAAAAAATCTCTTTAGAAGCGAACATTTAAAGTCAGCTATTGTTCTAATATCTTTGATTGATTTAGCCATGACATTATTATTACAAATTAGTAAAGGAAGGGCACACATTAATGGAGTTTATAGGTTTTTAAATTACTGTTTTTCTATTATTCTTCCTATTATTCAATTCACCAGCTTCTTCATATAGTTTATCTATAACTGTAATGCATTATAGTGCTCCAGAATTTATGAAGTATATACAAAGCATATAAATCCTATTAACTAGCCCATCATACTTATAATTGATTCAATTAAAGCATTGTGTGTGTCTACAGCACATAATGGGGAGGGAAAATAAAACTGAGAGCAAGGGGTTAATAAATTCTTGATTATTTGTATTTTCTTAAACTTCTCTGCCACAGTGGAGACAAGATACAACATGAATATGCTACACTCTGCTCCTTAAACCCTGTAGCCCAGCATGTAACATAAGGAGTACAAGAGACCTGAGAGTAATTTGTAATTATTTTTGTATTTATTTTAAGGCTGAACGGGCCATTTTGTCCTTCTAATATGACTCTAATATTCACATGACATGAGCCATAGTATTTCACTCAGAGATTCTTTGATAAAGCTAATGGTTTCTGGAAGAGTTGGTGTTTCTTCAAGTGCCCCACCTTCATTTAGAGATTTCCATCTATTTGTTCTAATTTTGTAATATAGCCCTACTGATAAAAATATACATTCTGGCAGGTTTTCACATCATATATGCATGCCCATGTTAGGTATCTAGCTTAGGAATGATTCAACAGATCAAAGTGAAGAACTGGAGTTCCCTGCCTAGTCAATGAAAGGAGGCAGTCAGTCAGCTTCAGCACACTGAGTCAGAGATGGCTGAAAGAGCTAAAAGCAGACTAGGAGAAGAAATACCTACACCAACTTCTGTTCTGAATTGCTCAAGATCCTTCTTCTACTGATAACTGCTCTTTCCAACTATTGACTTTGGCAATACAATGCATTTGCCAGACTGAATACGCAGCTACTTTCCCTACAGCCATACCCCATATAGCTACTTTCCCTATAGCCATACATGGAATTCTGTAACAACGAAACCACATGGAATTTGCAATGTGACAGTGAAACAGATTTTCCAGAATTCAGATCATTCAGAGAGGTCTTTCTTTCTTCCTTTTTTTGCTGCTATCTTTATTTCAATGCCAACGCAACACAGGGTTTAGGCAGCAGAATCCTAAGTGTCACTGAATTGAATTTGTGCTGCAAAGTCATTTAAGTGCTTTTGTAAATCACACCCTTGAACTCTGGGTAGGACTGCAGTATTATCCTTGCCACAGAATCCGAATGCAACATCAATGTGTTAATTCTTATTTCTAAAGCGCTTTGAAGATGCACATACTACTGCATTGCACCCTGCAGACTTTCACTGGTGCTAACATGGTACAATTCTGTTTTCTCCCTCCATCCTGAGAACAACAAGAAAGACCAAAAAATGTGTTTTTCCCATACATTTGAGAAGACAAATTTTGATGTCCCAGCATGAATTATTCTGCACCACACAAAAATGCTAATTAAGCCTTTATTCTATAACCTGACAGATGTTTCTGATGCACTGTTCATCTATTTCATACTGTACAAAAGCTAAAGTTTTAAACTTTTTGTATTATGACGCAATTAGCATTATTCATGAAGACAGCCATCAAGTCTGCTTGGAGCGCTGTCCCGTTCCTCAGAGAGAAGAATTCTGAATGACATTTCAAAGATTGCCCTCCCTGTGCACTAGGTAGACTCGATGCATGCACACACATACGCAAAGAGTCCACGGGCCCCCATTCCTTCTCCCCACACACCCTCACTTGCCTTTCCTACTAGGATCATCTTCTGCTGCACATAAATTCCAATCCTTGTGGCTTACACTCACTATTCATGCCCAGCCCACGTAACCCAGTGTTGTGCATACAGAGAAGCAGTTCAAGCAAAAGAAATGACTGCTTTTGTGACTACAATGTCACAGAGAGCAAAAGCTGAATCAAAAATCTTGGTGGCTGACCACCCTATTCCTCTATGGCGTAGACGTTTGTCTCAGTGCCCTTCTGTCCCAGCAGTGGCCAATGTTCCCCCATCAGGAGCAGCTTGCTCTGCAGTTCCCATGCATTCCCTGATGGAGCATAGCTTTTGGCCAACGTTCACGCTGCGCCTTTCCTGCTGTCATTCTCACCAGGATACGCAGGCAAAGAGACTCATTTCACACTCTGTTGTCGTATGGGTGTGGCATGTACACCCCAGGGAATGGCCCAGCCTGTCTCAGCCTTGCGCTGTCCCTGTCCCCAGAGAGCAGCCCAATAACCAGGGCTGAGACTGCTCCCACTGTCCCCCACCTGCCCTGCTCCTGACAGGACAGGTGGGATGGATCCCGGCTGCCGTGTCGTGCCCTAACACTCCAAGAAGTCCTGACTAATCTAGGAGCCCAGCCCTCATTTTGCCCCAATACCCCCAAGCAAACCACCACTGGGTCCCACTGTAAACTTCCCTGCAGTGTCACAGCAAACTCATCTTTATCCCTGTTCCTTTTGTCTTATCTTCTAGGCGTCTACACGATATCCTTCTGGTTGTTATTTTTATTTTATTATTCCTCTTACTTATCACTATTCCCTTTTCTCCGCTGTTCCCCTAAAAGAGCACATTAATACTCCAACCTCCTCAGTCTCCCGCCCTTGTCACCAAATCAGCATCTGAGAAAACACTTGTCCCTTTCTCTTTCTTGTTCTTTTCTCTCCAGTTACTCTGGAGTAACTGTCAGGAAACGAAAGATTTCTTCAAAAATACAGATTCAGCAACTACACTCTCTTAGTTGGAAGGAAGCTTGTCCCTGGGGTAGTGATTACACATATAAAGACAATAATAAGACTAGAGGCTGCAAAGATGTGCAGCAAAGGTAGAAATCTTAAAGTCTGTCTTTACAATTCTCCAGAGGTTTAATCTGCAGCAAAAAAATTCTTATTTTACACATATGTGAGTGCTGTGAAAACAATGCATTTGCCTGTTCATCACAAATTACACTATAACAAAACTCAATAAATGCATCAGTAAGAACATAAACAGAAACAAATAGGCATATAAATTGTTTATGGAAAGATGAGCAGAAATGAACATCCCTAATAAAGAATCAACACATTTTTTTCTATTTGCAGTTGTTTAAAATTGTATTATTTAATAATATATAACAGAGATATTATGTGCTACTGTAAAGCTGAAGATGTAAGCTATGTGATCTGTGACTTAACAAAGCAGAGCTAAATAGTTACTTGATCACTGCCCTATATATTTAACATAGTACATGGTAAATAGGCAGGATAAAGATTTCTAAAAGCAGAATTTATTGAGTCAAACTAAGTTATGTCGAATTCCTCACTGTACAGAAAAGACAGTTAGGTAAGTGAAGTGTAAGTAAGGTAAGTGAAGTAAGGTAAGTGTGGCACAGATAATTTAGCTATAAGTTTATCAAGAGTCATGATGGAATGTTAAACTGAGGATGAGACCAAAAAAAAAAAAAAACCCAAAGACATGAAGACTTCCTATGAGGATCTTCCAATCCTAAACCTGTCCCTTCCTTCTGCCAGGCTGAATCCAAACACCAGATTTATGTATGGGATCCTTGTGCATGTGAAGAAATGCACACACATCATGATTTAGGAATGGTACTCCCCAACGTAGTGCTCCCACTGAGAGTCTCTAAACCATCTGCTGCTTAATCCCTCTCCTCTCCCTCAGCAGGATAGACAGGAGAACTGGAGGAACAAAAGTTGAAGATCACAGATTGAGGTAGGAACAATTTACTGGAAACAGCAGTGAGATAAGAAAACAAACAGTTGCAGCAAGAATACTAATGACAGTAGGTAAAAGAAAGGGGCAAAATACCTGACCACTCCCTCTGTTGTTCTAGGGACCCAAAGAGGGCCCTTCCCCCATCCCCAGCAATGCCATGAGGTGATACAGAATAATCTCCAGGTCCTAGCCATGGCTCCTCCTGGCTACTGCAAAAATCAACCCTGTCCTGGCTGGAACCAGGACAACACTTCAAAGAGGAAGTCCAAAACCATCCATACCCTCATGATACCTCTAGAGCAAGCAACTGGGCAACACTATGAAGAAGGATGTGACACTGACACTGTCCTTCCTGTGAACTCATGAGAATGGTGAGAACCAGAGAGAGGTTCCCCTGCAGAGCTGGAGGGATGGCAGGAGAAACAGTAAGGGTACTTTTTCTCTCTCATACAAACACAACTACTGTGTGGCTCAGGATTTGTAACACTAGCGAATAAGAAAAGCAGGGATGGATTTTCAATTACAGCAGTCTTGAAGTTAAGGAAGTCTTTTTGGATGCAGGTCACTGTGGTTTGAATGAACCCAGACTGGAACAGCCACTGACTTCATTTTTCCTACTAAAAAAAAAAAAAAAAAAAAAAAAAAAAAAAAAAAAAAAAAAAAAAAAGGTGTTGCTGATCATTATGCATTTGTATGGAAAACAGCTCCCTTTCAGTGAGTTTAAAAGATAATGGCCAATTCTGCCTCTTGGTGAACTAGACATAGGGAAGAATCCTGGAGGTTTGTATAGTGGATGCCTCATCCCTGGAAACATTCAAGGTCAGGTTGGGCATGACTCTGAGCAACCTGATGTAGTTGAAAATGTTCCTGGTCATTGCAGGTGATTTGGATGAGTTGACTTTGAAGGTCCCTTCCAACCCTATCCTATGATTCTGTGAAGGACCAGCCTGTGTCAGGGGGAAATCAGCAAACCTACAGGGTGATAGCCAACAAGAGGTTTAGGAGCACATGGCTTAGGTATAAAGTAAAAGCCAAGGAGCTGCCTCTTATCTGAATAAATGTGAGCCATATAATCCCAGATCCTGCTTACCCAAGCAGAGGAACTAGCAGCATGTACTCCCACATTACCAAGTCACTCAGCTTCCCATCAAAAGACCTGCACAATCTGACATCTTTCCTTCACTGAAGGCTTTCCACTGTCTCAGCATGAAAATATTTGGTCACACAAAAGCAGCCCTGGCCACTTGCACAAGAAAGAACAGTAGCATGGGGAGTCTCAGGGACAAATACTCTATAAGTAACCTCAGACACCTTCAAACTATGGCAGTGGCTGTTGAAGCACTCCTTATTTCACTATTTGTGAGATACATGACAACACAATGGGATTGACCTAATCTGTAGCATGATATCCACTACATTCTCAATCTTCTTTTTAGTCTATGGCTCTTTTTAGTCTAGGTATCTTCAGGATGCAGTCAGTTTCAACTGGTTTAGGTATCTTATTCTAAGAGGCAAAAATCACATCCTCCCTCTTGACAGAAGAACAAATCTAGATGACCAGGGAGAAGCAGATATCTGCTGCATGCACACCGATGTACCATCAAAAGCTGGATCTGGTTTCTTTTATGTCACTGTGTCGTGTGGAGCTAGCCCTAAAGATCACAATGACTCCTTTAGTCCTTAAAATCTATTAATCTTCTAATTAGAGCTAATTAAAATGAAATGCATTTTTACTTTTTTTTTAGACAACTTTCTCTTTCATCATTAAAACACTGACATTTTTTTTAAATTAGCTCCCCTAATAACAAGAGAACAGTAATATACCTGATTAGTATTCTTTTCTAATAGTTAAGACCTTGGCTTGTCCAATTACACATTTTTATACCATTAGAAAACAAAGTGAGAAGCTACATGTAACAGCACACCCTGGTTAGCACAAAGAACCCAGTGTAAACAGAAAACAACCAATTAAGTGATCCTTTTGGGTATCAGGGATGAGGGAAAATACTTCACTGTAGTTTGTGAATTGTGTTTAAAATACACACAATAATTTTGTATTAAATATCTGGGATAGAGTTGAGTGATGTAGAAGTGGGAGAACGGCAAGAAAGCAAGAGGGTGCATAAGTAGGACATATCTCCTCTCAAGCTTCCATCTTTCTCTCTATAGCTCTTATGAAAAGCTTACAGCAGCAGAAGACAACAGGAGATGTGTCATTTAAACAGAGGTAGGCCATTAGTATATTGTTTAGAGTAATTGAAATGCATTGCACAGGATTAGTTGTCTGCCAATCATCCCAATTAAGCAGGCGTGTCATTGATCAGCATAGCAATTAAGAGGATTCTAGGGTATCAGCAATTTATTCTGTGCAGTCTCAATACTAATTGCTTGCAAGCACAGAACCAGGTTCAACATTCTTTAAAAGAGAAACGAGAGAGTTATTGAAAAAATTTTTTCTCTTTTCCCATGAATAACCTATGGGCTAAACTAGATTAGGAGAATTCACAATACTGCAGAGCTCAAACACAGTAACAAATTATTCCATCATTATCAACTGCTAGCAACAGGAAATGATGAGATCAAATGGAGCAACACTTGGTGTTTATTTTAATCTGGATTTTGCAATGTCCCTGTAAGTCAACAAACAATTTGGACTCCAAAGGCAGCACACAGTAAGGCAAAGGCTCTGGCAGCAGAGCAGACAGACTGTGCTTTCCTGCAGGTTCTTTGAGAATGAAGAAATGCAGCCCTGTCAACCGCCAAACTTTTGGCATCCCTTTAAGTCCAGTTTCAAACTGGTGTGATTCCCCACACCAACACTCTCCAGCTGGTGTCCTTGTGCTCAACCAACTAACACCTAGGTCTATCCTCTGAGCAAATTGTTTCGTTTGACACCAGTCTGTGTTTTACAAGTGCGTCCGGGTGTCTGGTGGTGTTTGCTGTGTCAGCCACACTCAGGAGATCCTCTGTGCAAGCAGGTGAGACTGAGAGAACAAGGCATTGTATTCCAGGTAGATCAGAGGCTCTCAGGAGCCAAGCTGCCACAAGCATGAGCAGGATAGAAAAAAATGTATAATTACACAGGCAGAGTGAGGCACTGCTGGGCCACAGGAACAGCAAGGAGCCAGGCTTGGTCATAACCCGAGCCTTGGCACAAATCAGGAACCAATAAACCTCATTAGAGTTCCAATGAGAAACCTTGTGTACCCTGCAGAACATTGTTCTACATTTTCAGGCATTTTTTTTTTTTTTAAATTTTTTTTTTTTCTGTTCATATAGTTTTTATTCATGTGCATCAGTGAGGAAATAAATAATGGATATTTAAATTGGAATATTTACATTTTTGTTTTTCTTGTTGTTTTAACACAAAAACCACTGTGAATTGAGTGAAGAGACTAACACACACAACACCTCTAAAAGCACACTGATTATACTTGAATGCTTATGAACAGCAGCATTTAGGAATATTATTTTGATGTACCAAAATCTTAGCACAGGACTTTATCTTTCTGAAAACTCAAATATTTGATACTACAGAAATACATACCCCATTTTAAAATATTTATTATGCAGAAAGCATAATGTTTGCTATTAATTATAGGATACAATTATTACATCTGTATAAATGTGCTATTTTACAAGCTACTCTTTACCTAAGGTGCATTTTACTTTAAGCAAGTAATTTCCCTCACCAGGATCTGCAGTTCCTAAGGGGAGATAACAGCAATGCAGGGCAACACACTGGAGACACTGAGAGGACGGAATCTTCTTCTCAGTCATTGGAAAATCACAGAGCCATTAAGTTTGGAACAGATCTCTGAGATCATCTAGTCCAGCCTTTGACTGATCACCACCATGTCAGCCAGAGCAAGGCACACTACTAAACCAAGTGCCATCCAGTGGTTTCTTGAACACCTCCAGGGATGGCGACTGTCTACCACCTCCCTGAGCACATCCATGCCATTGTTTAACAACTCTTTCCACAAAGAAATTCCTTCTGATGTCTATATGAATCTCCCCTGGTACAACTTGAAGCTATGTCCTCGCATCGTAAAAATTCCAGATCTCTGTCCAGTGCATTTAAAATTTCCAAAGCCTTATGCAGAAAGTAAAGACTAAATTTCAGCCTGGAGAAGAGAGTGCTCCAAGGGAGACCTTAGAGCACCTTCCAGTGCCTAGAGGAGGCCTGCAAGGTGTCTGGGGAGGGACTTTTTACAAGGGCATGTGTCACCCTGGTTTTTCTGAGTTTTTTAAAGCCTTTTGATTGTTCATAAAATAGAGTCAGATTTTTAGCTACTGTACAATATTAGGAGCAGTTTCTACTTTTTCCCACATATGTAACATAAACAAATCCTTTGTTTTTCATTCTCTGTCCTTTGTTTGCATATTTCTAACCTGAAAACAATTGTAACTGACAGCTGGTTTGGCCAGTTGGCTGAGGGGTGAAAACTCCAGAAGCCAATCTACAGCCAGACCCACAAATGTATAAAAAGTAAGAAATAAACAGGCAGGGGGCTCTCGGCCTTGGCTCAGCACTGAGCTCTCTCAGAGGAACTCTCTGCCCTGCAAAAAACTCGTCTCCGTGTGATTGCTTTGCGTATCCCGATCACAGGCATGTAACAGTAAGAGAAGCAGTGATGGATTTAAACTGAGCATAAACTTAGATTAGAAAGCAATTGTTCTCTATGAGGGTGAGACAATGAAAGAGAATGCCTAGAAATGTGCTGAAACCATGCCTAGAGAAGTTGCGGATGCTACATCCCTCGAAGCATTCAAGGTCAGGTTTGATGGGGCTCTGAGCAACCTGATTTAACTGAAGATGTCCCCACCCACAGCAAAGGGTTTGGAACAAGATGGTACCTTTAAGGTACCTTCTGACCCAAATAATCCTATGATTCTTTGTTTTTTCTTGTACAAATAGCCCAACAAATCTGTATTCTAGCTTCACGTCCATAACGAGATGTAGACACCTCCTTTTTCTTTCCTGCCTGAATTTAACCTCTTCAGACCTCTAGACTAGGGCATGGCTAATATCCTCATTCTAGCAGTGTGAGACCCAGAATGACTCCCTCAGCTGAGACCACACAAATTGCCCAGACAGATCCACATATGGGATTTGGAATTTCAGAGACCCAAGAGCCTATTGGCCCAACACTTGAACATGCAAACCAGGAGTGTCTTTTAAGGAGCATCTCTTCTTTTTTAATGATCCTGAAACTTGCCACTCACAATCCTTCTTCAGGCCTCGTTCTGCAGTTTTGAACGAACAGTGATGTCTCTCCCCCAGTATTTCTCCCTGTAAAACTAATGTTGGCATCATTTTAAAAGGCTTTGATATCCTGGCCTGACAAATGCAGATCTTATTTATCCATTAAATGCTATTTGGCATATTGGACCCTTACTCCAAGAGACAAGAAGAACACCCTATTCACATGCTCCTAGCCTAAAAAGTAATAACTGCAATTAAATTGTGCATTGCCTTTCGCAGAGGTCAGTGAGAATGCTATCGGTAATGGGAGAGTGCAAAACTAGCAATTAAAATAGCCCCAGTCTCTCCTAAGAAAAGATGCAAAAGCATGCAGTAGGTAGAGATGCTATGCATGCAAACTTCTGTTGTAAATGCATATTTGGCAACTCAGCAGATAAACAAATGGGTCAGTGAGTTAAGAGAAATTGGTTTTGCTCTGCCATTTCAAGAGGGTAAAGCCTGCAGCAGCCTGCATTTTAAGTAAATCAGACTCTTTCTACTTGCAACAGAGGAACTCTTGATTTGCACAGCTTCACAACTACGCATTTGCTTAGAAAAAGGGAGCACTGCCCTTGTCCCCAAACCAGCTTTTTCCTATTAATTTCACTATGCTTGCTCTATGTGTAATGGAGCCATTTGAAATCCTTCCATCTTGTTGGCAACTTGAATCATGACTATTTTTAGCAGACTTGGAGCTACACTATGACTTTACCAAATGGAAAATGTAATCATGTCTGTGTTATGTATAACAAAGTGAGTGTTTGCCTGGAACCAAATGAACTGCATCATCGGGATTTTGGATGGAGTCAGAAGTTGGGGACAGTAACAACCCTAGGAACTATCCCTGCCAGCAGCTTTGTTTTCCTAACTTGCATTAGCTGGAGTTTTGTGATAGCTCCCCAGAGAAAGGCGCTGAGGTGGCACAGCAAGAAGACAGTGTCTCAAGAATGCAAGAAACCAAATTACTCAGTTTGTCCGTATAGTGGAATGGGATTTGATCTATTCAATGGGAAAGGACACAGTATTCTTGGGGGGGAAAAAGCCCAAAACATTTCTTTAGGAAGAGCATGCATGCAACATGCTTGTAACTGACCCTCAGTTTTAACTAGCATTGGCAGAGATTCAAGGGCGTGAAACACTCCTCCCAAAATCCACAGGGGCTGATTTATGCCACTGGGCAGCCTTTTCACGTAATGAATTTCCCTCACAGAGGGTCACATTCACTACTTCTGTCCTGTTCCAGAGGCAAATCATATCTAGCTCCCAGGATCTGCATTTAACAGGAACAAGAACAGCAAAGCTGACAGAGAAACTGAAGAAGCATATGGCAGTTTTGTGCATATGGAAAGGAGAGGTGTGACTGCGAGCATACTGCATGCTGTTGCTATTGGAGCCCCTCAGAAGACCTATATACATGCAGTAGGGAGCAGGAACCCTAAGCTGTTTGTTCATACACTGGTTTTCAGAGATTCTTAAATTAACACCCACTAGATGTGTTATTCAAAGCATTCTGGATGAAAAAAAAACAGCCATTCCTTTTCAAATACCTAAAACATTTAAATATAGAGTGTGCCTTTGCTGATGGCAATAGAGAGGCATAATATAAAATTAACTGGATGCATCCTATCTGGTTTTCCTCTTACAGCAGTTTTAAATTGCGGTAATGTCACTGATCACAGAGAAATTGATACAGATTCACTGGAAGAGAAACCTGAGAGAGAAGAACCACCCAGTGAATGTCGCTGCCTTGAGACTGGTACATGATTCTTTAAAATGCTGTAATAAATGCCCACAGAAGCCACAAAATCTCTTGCAAAATGAATTCTGAATCATCCACATGTGGGACAATTGTTCCTCGGTAGAGTGGTCTTCCCTCAGTGGAGGAACTGTCAGCATACAATTATAGACCTCTGAAAATCATTAAATCTCCCTGTTTACTGGAAATACATTAGTGAGAAAACACCATTCTATTTCTCCAAATGTCTTTTGAACATAATAGCTTTTTTTTTTCTGAAAATGAAATTCCCAAATCTGCTAAGAAATTACCACAAAATGTCACAGTTCTGTAATTAATAATTCAAGTCTTTTCCCTACCCCAACCCATAAAGAAATCAAAAATACAATTGAAATGTTGTTTGCCTGGCAATATGTATTCTACTTCACAGCAGCAGTTGTCAGAAAAGTACTTTTCATGTTAAGAAAGACACTTTGGGCTTGGTTTATAAACAAATTTTTGCCGGGACAAATGACATAAATCAAGCTAACTACATGATTTACATCAATTGCATTATATCAAATTAACTGCTAAAATCAAGCAAAACCATTCTGTTCTCTGAAAAAAATGCTAAATGAAGAAAAGCAATTCACATCAGGCAATTTGTAGGCATTTCCTAGTTGTTTGCAAAGTTATGCTCCTGCTTTTAGAAAGACTGCTAAAATATTTGGCATAACATCACTCCACCATACGGTAACTTTGTTCTGTATCAATTATAATCTTGCCTTAGCACTTTGCTCTTCAGCAATTCTCATGCTCTGCAATTTAATTTTGTTTCTGCTTCCACATGGGGGAATAAAGGAACAGAAGGAGCGGGTTGAGCCATGGACCCTGACATTTTCCCAATTTCTAAATAAAAACCAGTGCCAACATGCGCACCTGTGGCAATGAAAAGACAGAATAAATTGTACAGGTAAAGGATGATAACAAATGTTAGGGACAAGGTATCCATTAAAAACATGGGTATAGAAAAGCAGATCCACTTAAAAACAAAGTTATAGACCTCTTCCAGTGCTGTCTAGATTTGGATGAGTATCTGAAGTTGGCCCTCCATCTCCGAATACTAGTCCAGTCACATTGTAAAAAGCTCCCTGCAACTGAAAACCTCCTCTCTTTGGAGACTGCATCAATTCACTTCTAAAGTTCCCAGCATAATTTTGTTGGATCTCACAAAGCACCATCACTAGGCAACCACTTTTTGGTGGGCTTCAACTTATTGCTTAAGACAAGTTTCTTTCTGCTATATCCATCGTCTACCACTCCTTCCCTAGGGGTGTTGAAATCTGTCAACATTTCTTAAGACAGAGGCAAACAGTTTTATTTCTACTTGACCCCATGGCAAAATGGTATTGCTTTCCTTCACTGCCTCTAAATGTCTCAGCATCCATTTGCTTTGTATTGAAACCGAATTGGTGATTGCCCAGAGTCTTGTCTATTGAAATGGATTTAAATTCTAATCCATGACTGTACCAGACTTTTTTTTTTTAGAGTATTTGAGTTGCATTTTAAAAGCACCTAAAGCCTCTGATACTCATGCTATGTACAATAACAGCAACAAAAATGGTGTGGGAAAAGAGCAAGTCTTTAAGAAGCTTGCAGGCAGTGGAGAGGCCTGAAGCTCTGAGTCCCCCAGTGCCCTCCAGCTCCCTACCAGCGCAAGACCTGGGCTTGGAGCATGGGTCAGCTCTTCAAGGGAAGGTGTGCAGGCCAAAGGGGTACAGAGATCACTCAGCCCCTTAGATGCCACAGGCTGCAGCCTGTGTGTAAGGGTGAAGCCATTGCTTCCTTTTTTCGGAAGTCTTCTCTGCTTCAGAGTCCAGACATCGCAAACAGGACCAGGAAAAGGGATCTGTGCACACTATGCAAAGTGAACTGTGGGATGTTTCAAAGAGAATCTCTCCTCAGTCTCCTTCTTTCCTCCTCTCTTTTTCTTTTTGTCATTTTACTCTTAGCCACCTCTCTCTCCTTTATGACAATCTGTCACCATCAGAAAAATGTTTTTTGAAACATATTTCATTTCTCCAGTCCTACTATCAGATTTGCTGAATCTGTCTTGACTTCTAAAGAGTCCCATGTGCAGTTGCTTTTTTTAAAAAACTGCTTACATTTTACAGATGGAATAAGACACTGGGGAATATTATTTTATCATACTTGATTAACCTGCGGCAAGTCAGGTCCTTGAATTAGGAAGTTTTCTTGAAGAGCTATGCCCCTATTTCACCCGCTCAGTTTAAAAAAGAAGAAAATTACACTCTGTACAACAGATCCTTATGAAAAAAGGCTTCTCCTGCATAGAGGAATTTTCTCTATATACAAAGATTATATCAGGCAGGAATCTTGTTGAATCTTGCCTTACGATGGGTGAGCTGTATTCCTGTTTTGAAAAGAGTATGCTTTTGGCCACTCAGCATTTAACTTACTACAAGCATGATATAAACCCCACACAGGAAATCACTACTGCTGGAATGCACCCAGAAAAAACAGAAATCTCACACCAGCTGAGTGGAAAGTTAAAGCCCTAATCGGTAAATGCTAAAGTATTCATCTTGCAGATTTTTGAGTTGTCTATGAAAATTATTTAAAACACCTATTAAGAAGGTGTGTTTGTGAAAAACAATATATAATATTACCTCAGTGCCAGCAAAGAGGTACTTCTGCCAATTTTACACTATTCCAAATAAATCTTGTCCACACTTTGTGTGAGGCACTTCTCATTTGCACAGCAATACCACACAGAAGCTCTAATCAATGATGTGGACTCCACCATACCAGCCAATACAGGCAAAAAATTACTTCTTTCCTACAGAATGTGATGAAGGGCTCCAAAGCTGAAAACTGACCTAAGGGAGACAGAAGTGTTTTAGAAATCTTTCTAAACTCAATTGCCATTCTTTCATTCACTTTACTATGTTTGAAATGCTTAAATTCCTACAGTTGAGAAATCATATGATACACCTTTTTGTTTCACTCAACTCATTTGGCGTTTGATACACCTAATTATGCTCATATGATACTCCTAATTATGGCATAATTAGTTAAACTCTGGGTCTAGGAAAGTCTGAAAGCTATTCAGAGCAACATCACTTAAATCAAGAGCTACCCAGTATGAATCAGAGGTCACATGGACAGCCATAATTCTAAACATTTTCCAATTTATCAAAACATTAGGAAACCAGGAACCATATTAAATTAAGAGGACAGATTGTTTTATAATGCAAACTCCTGGGTTAAAGGAATGAATAATAATAATAAAAAAAATAGCTTTGGGTGTAAAGCAATCATGGTATTATTAGCCTATGTGGTTAACATTTATGGTTACCATTACACCATAGGAAATAGTTCCAGTTCCACAATGCTTAAAAATCAGCATTCAGATGTGCTCTGGTCAACTCATCAAGAAGTCTCAAACAATCTCATTCGAATTAAGCAAGACTGAGCTGCCCAAACATAATGCTTAAAAAAGACTGATAAATATTGAACTAGCAAGATAAAGATCAGTTTTAGAGAAGTTTTCAAACTAGTTAACAGAGTGATCTTCCCTTCCTTTTCACCTTTTTTGAAGAGTAGCTCAATAAAGATTCCATTTGTTTAAGTAAACAGTGTTAGTAACCACAGATCAGAATCAGGTCCTAAATGGATGAAAACAATAGCATAACTAGTAGTTGGGAGGCAGGACTTACTGAAGGAATTAAGAAACAAACTATCAGTTCTTGGAGCTCTAGGTCAATACAGAAGACCACGCGTCTAAGCCATCAAAACTGCAAGGCTTTTTTTGTCAGAGAAGTGAGAAATCTCCTGTGCACAGTGAAAACTCTAAATGTCCCTTCTTGCTTAACAAAAGAGATGACCTCAGGCAAAGTAAGAATATTACAATAAAAAATCCCAGTATCCATCAGAATTTTTGTGTAGGACCTAGAGATGCTAGGCAGTCTGCAAGCACACAGGGTGGATCACTTCCTCCCTAGAAGAGCTAATATGAAATGCATCACCAGCTTTTGGTTAGGAGCAATTGGAGCTGGTTTATTATTTTAGTCAGAAAAAAACCTGAAAAATCCTATCTTGCTGTGTGTTTTATCTTCCATTGCGGAAAACTAAAACAGCAGCAGCAAATAAACCTTGTACCAATTCAATTTGGAAATCACAAGTTCAGCAAAAACGCAGAGACACAACAAATTATTGAAGTTACCAGGTTTGAAAAGACCTTTATAGGAAGACAAGGTGAACTAGAGGTGTAAATAAGTTTTTAAAATTGAATGAGTTTTCTAAGAAATCTTTAAAACAGACAAATTACAAGGTGAAGATAAAACAGAGATTTAGAATGTCATTTAACCATGGGAATTCAAAATGCTCACCTCTGGGACAAATCCTCCAGCTCCCCAGGAAATCTGCTAGAGTGCAAGGAACTGATAACTGTTGCAGCAGCAGGTGGACCGGGGCCCCACAGAAACCTTTCCCACAGCTGTGCTTATGACGATGCCAGAAGGCACTGAAGGCCTGTTCCATAAATCAACAGGGATGCAAAGGCACACGAGGAGCAGGACACACACACAAGCTTCCCAAAACAGGCCAAGTGCCCCAGGCATAAGGAGAAGTGTGTAACAGAGGCTGTGCATTATGTCTACAGCAAGGATGCTGGGATGATGATGCATGGGCCATGTCCTCCTGATCCACAAACACAGCACAGGTAAAACAGGCCAACAAAACAGGTCCCACCGCTTCTTCCTTTCCTTCCCATCTAGAAATTGTCCCAAAACACATGATATTTTGGTGGTAATACCTGTGAAAGTGACAGAGGTTATGAGCCTTTTGGCTGAAAGACAAATTATTGAAAAATTCCTCAGACTTTCAGAGCTCCTTCCATGACTGCCTTAATTTGTGTCTCCACTGCAAACAGTGAGCCAACAAAGAACAGCCTAAAGAACTCAGATTCTGCAGTTTGTGAGCCTTCCCTTTTCTCCCCGTTCATCCGTGCTGGCAGGTTGACTTTTTCCTCAATCTGGACCAAAAAAAAAAGACATCGATTTATTTTTTTGAATACTAACAAAACCCAATGGGAGAATCAGGCAAGAAGAAAATTGCAGGCTTTTCAATCTCCTATTGTAGGGAAGTATGCTGGAAAGACATTCATAAAATGAAATGAATGTAAAGAGTACATCCAAGAGTGCAGATTATTAGTGAGGAATGCATGTGCTAGGATTTGCATAATTCCAGCTGGTTGGTGGAACATTTCATATTAACAATAATGCTAAAAATAATGTATTTTGAATATACTTGAATAGACTACGCTTAAGCACTGCTGTTTTCTTCACAGTTGATGGGTGCTTTACGACAATCAAAGGCAATGGCAGGGCAGGAAAATTCACCCTCGAGTGAGGTGGTTACAGACAGCATTGCAAACAGCTACAGCTATTTCAGTGAAAAACGCCAACATATATAACCAAGCAACACAAATTTCCTCCACCTACTCATCAATAACCCTTTAGTGCCTGCAAGAATCCAGACATTAAGTTCTTGGCCAAGTGAAGTTCAGACTTGTTTGATAGTGGGTCTAAATTAAGCATTGCAAGGAAAAGAGACTTCTGGAACTCCATTGTCTCAAAAATTCACATCTTTCAAGAGTTTTACTTCAGTGCCTCTAAGACTTGAACTGATAAAAAATATATTCTTTAATGTTTATAGGTTGATCTCTCTAAGGCTCTTGTACCCCTGGCTCAAAATTTTATCTTGTGCCTTTTTATTTGGTGGGTTATTCAATGATATGTTTATTTAAGGATTTCATTTTTCCTTTAAAATAAAAACCCAGATGATCTTAGCTTTCATTGTTGAAAAGAAGAGTTTTGAAAACATCTTCAAGATGAAGATAAAAGATCAAAAACCGGAAGGCAAGTAAAAGGAATGTACATTTTCTTAATGCCTCATTTTTTTTTCAGCCAATATCCATGATGGTTTTGAAGTATAACATGATGTATAAAGGCTGGAACTGGATGAGGAAAAAAAAAAAAAAAAAAAAAAAAAGAAAAAAGAGAATGCCTTCCCCTGCAATCATGAAAATACCTGTTTCACCATAGATAGCAGTAAGCCCAAAAAGTTAATGGAATTACACACATGCATAAGTGTGAACATGTATGAATATCCACAATATGTGATACAAAGTTTTATTAATTTTTGTTTCTAAGTATTAAAAGTGAATATCAGTCTTGAGGATGTGACTGATCATGGCTCAGCCAACAGAGCATACAAAAAAGTTAAATCAAAACTGTTGCATGTAGGCATACACTATGAAGATGAAAAAATAGTACACTGACCAAGCTCTGTAGTTACCAGATACCCAAACCAATAAATAAAATGCGGCAGTGAAAATACCACTTATGTAAGGCTAAAGTTTGGGTGGGGAAGTGACAAAAAGAAGGAATTCTTGAACTGACAATCTCCTGAAAGACGAAGGCAGCAGCCTCCATTAAACTCAGAAAGACTCAGTTCGTAAGTCTGACTTACGAATGAACAGTAGATATTTGATTGACTCATTCATACCTCAGCTTTAATTTTTCAGTATGTCAGTAGCTTGATTTTCAGTCCTGGAGCACCTACAGCTCCACTGAAGTAGTAGGAGATGTGAGAATTCAGCCTCTTTGAAAATTCAGCTAAAGGCACTTGGAGTTATGAACAAAACGCAGGCTCAGTTGCATGCCTATTACTGTACCATCATTACGACTGCTCACAAATTAGGCACAGAGTCTCACACATGGTCTTAGTCATGTGGGGGACAGTTTCAAAGACGCATCATGAGATGATATGAATCCAACTACCTATAAAAGCACATACCTTTGAAAAGCTCACCCTGGGTTTTGAACAGTTTTTCACAATGGTTCTCTTCGAGGATTTGGTGGTAATAGAAATAATTCCTTATATCAGTGGATAAAACCTCAAGAATATTGAAAAAAGGCTTAGGTTTTGTGCAAGAGGAGGGAAACTTCTCACATTGCTCCTGGGAAATCTGTGTTGCAACAAGAGGAACAATGTAGGGCAAAGATCATGCAAGAGTGAAAAAAATATAGCTGCTAAACTGCTACATGAGGCACATCTCATTTTAGTCCCCAAGTAAATCCCTTCTTTTTTTACAGTGAATTCATGCCAGAAGGGCAAAAAATAAGCTACCTTCCAGTTAAACCCATTCACAAAATCAACACAATTTTGAACCATCCCTTGTTTGCTTTCATTTCATTACAGTTTAGAATTAACATAACCTAGTTTATTGGTTTTTCATGCTCTTCAATATTTGTCTTTTTATACTAGACCCAAAACTAAACTTCAGAGGCCAAAACTGGGGCAGAGAAAGGGAGGAAGGCAGGCCCCTTTCATTAATCTCAAGCAAGGGTTTAAGTCTCAGACTCACATAGGATTCACAGTATAACCATGGAGCTTTCAAAATTACCCAATTGTATTCAAAATGTTTGCTTAGTTGAGTCTGTTATGCTTTGATAGCATCACTCCATGCCTTAAGGATATGGCAAGGAAATATAATATGAATGATAGCACTAATAAGTTGTCATTGTAAACTACAGCCACACCTTTACATGATCTTTTGATCTTTACTGTGAAAAATACAATTAGGCAACAGGTAAAATAAGGTTCCTTAGAGTTAATAATTTTCTGAAATGTTTTGAAGGGATGGAAAAAGAGTGATTAATTGGATAAAACTGTAATTTCATGTGCAATTCTGATGAAACCAACAGGAATTTTGTTGATACTTGGGGGATTTTACTCTATCTAGATACTGTTATGTACATTGTTATGACCTATCTAGATATTATCTAGATTTTTTTCTCTGAAGACAAAAAACTGCATGCAGCTAAGCACCTGGTTCTGAAAGAGGATGAGCACAGGACAATAAGCCTTACAGCCCAGACAGGATAACAAAGTGATGCCATCCAGAGTCTGGGCAATATATTGGCCCAAATAACGTTTATGACCTGTACCATAAATCTTATTATCAGCCCACAGCTGAAGTTTCATGAGTCTCTCTTCCTCTATTCCTTGGATAAGGACAACTTTGACTTCTTCCTGGGCAAATTATTAAGTATAGGTGGATTATTCAAATCAGTATCAACATGATTTACAGATCTCTAAAAGACAATTATGAAACAAAGAGTTGGACATCTGACTATTTTGTCTCCAAATTCATTCCTCCCCACGGATGAATGCTTGATGCCATGATAGATTTTGGTTACAAAAGGAATGAAAAATTCCTCCCCTTAGGCCCTATAAAGCTTGATTTACCACCTAATCCCGTATTTAGGGGAAACCAAGAAGGTGAGCAGAGCGTAATAGTGATAGCCAGCCTTTACCCGGGGAACTTAAAAAGGTAGTTTGACATTCTGGAGACCAGATTTTCAGTCTGAAAGCAGAATATAACCTGAGCTAAAGATGTGTTAGAACACTATCAAAATATTATTTGTCCACGCAACATCTGCTAAGAGGAGGGAGGAAACATTTTGGAAGTCACGACTAGTTGATCATCCATGACTTAAAGAAAAAAAGGGAAAACCCATTTGAAGAGTACATGGCATTTGGAATAGTTTCACGGGCAACTGATCATGTTATATATCACCTAATCTTCAAAATGTTAGCTTTCCATTTCTCTTTTTATTTTGCCGAGTGTTTAAGCCTGAAGCTTTTCAACAAAGAACAAAGGCGTTTTGTTTTGTTTTTTTCAACTTAGTTACAGGAATAGTCAGAAGTTTTTTATTTTCTGAGTTGAATGCGAAGGACAGATGCTCATACATGCTATGGGACAGTTAATTTTCTCTTTGTGCTCATACCAAGACAGGAGTGAGGACAGAATTTGCAGGCTTTGTACAAAGAAGAAAACCAGGAGAAGAGTTGTAGTTATGCATTACAGTTCAGTCATTGCAGCTGGATACAATCCATATGATTTGCTTGCATCCTCACAAGATCTTCAAGGCGTATCCGCTGCAATGCGTTATTCACAATGTCAAATATCCTAGACAGGCCAGAAGTAAATCTGTCTATGAGCTATTACTAAGAAATCATCCATCAGCAACACGAAAGTAATCTCTGCCGTATTCTAAGTCCGATTGAGAGGATCTAACACACTGAGAGGGTCTAACACACCGAGGCTGAGATCGGTTGCTTCTGAGCTTGGCTTTTTGACATTTTTTTCAGTCATCCCAGAAAGAAACAAGGAATTAGGCAGTGTGTTAGCTTGCCAAACCAATGACATCAGAAAAACTATTAGTCCTGATTGGATTACTGTGTTTTCAAGGAAGGTGATAAATAAAAAGAAAAAATATTTTACATTATGTACGTAGACACTCTTCATAATCTGAGGCATATCAGCTATATTTTCTCATGTTCTTCCTCTCTCATAAGTCCTCTCCAAAGTGCTGATATGCATCAGATTCTGAAGACTTGAAAGAGATGGGCATGGAAAAATAATCTCATTTGATACATTGCCACATCATGCATGGATGCAGAGCATAGGTATTGTCTTAAATGAGAATTTGTTTTCTGTAAGCCTGATGAAAAGAGAAGGTTTTAAAACCCGTGAGCATTCATTCCTCTTTCTGAAGAACTCCTATGTGTAGGTCACTGATAGAAACAGCTAGGTTTGGAGGGGGAAAACAGAAAGATATGCTAAATATTGATAATATTTTGGGTTTCTTCCTCCTCCCCAAGTCATGTCTTCCTGAACATTTCAGACAGAACATCCATTACTGTTGTCCTAACTTCTGTCAACAGTGAACTTCAACACAGGCCTAAATCTGCTGCCACTGCAGTTGGTGAGAACGCCTCTTTAACAGGACTAATGTCAGCCACTGCTGCCAAAGCAGCCTGATAGCACAGATCAGCCTGCCCTTAAACCACCTTGAGCGGAATCCCAGCTCCTCCTAACACTTAGAGACGGTCACAAAGGAGAAAGGAAAGCACAACTCCGGGTATTTTCTTCATCTTGGGGTTTTTTTTTTCAACCAAAGCAAAAGAGCCAGCCCATGAACTCCCTCTAGAACAGGGTGTACTCAACTCATATGCTTCAGTCTCGACAACAAACAGCCTGTGCTGCTGGGCTTAATTGCTGTCTGGCAGTTCCAACACACAAACTTCTCCAGCAGTTTTCAGATGCTTCAATAGCGCGGCTCCCTGGAAAACCATCAGAATCCATTCACTGTCCTGTATTTTTCTCACTTGTCCCGAAGATTTTTCTTCACAGTTCACTCTGGGTCACAATTGTCAATCATCAAAAATGCTGCTTTGACTACAATTCCACCCAGATCATACTGCAGAAAAGTAATATCTTTGGGATAGGATTCATCTCACCTAACGCACTTTACTTCAGAGTTTAAGCATATATCCTTGGCTAGCCAGCTAATTCCCATCATAATCAGAATCTTCAGGCAGCTGAAGATTCATTTAATTCCAACACAAGTTTCTAAATTAAGTGCAATGAATTTACCTCCTTAACTCCTTGACTATAGAAGGAACCCAGAGAATTAGCTCTGGCTAGTTGTTTCCTTTTTTAGATCTGGTGGTTACATGCAGTGGTTACATGATCTAGCTCCATGCAACAGTGTCAGATCCTGGTGGGAATTTGATTGGCGTGTATATTCTAAAAGATTTCAAATATCATTTTAGCGGCTCTCTGTTTACCCAAAACACCGTATGTTCAGTAACTTCACGCCAATCTCTAAGAAGTCTAGCTGAGGTGTTCAAATGTCTTAATCTGTTCCTTCTGGAAATTGGAAAAACGTATTTTATGAGATAATACAGCAGGGTCCATTTTTTCATATGACAATCACCAATACTTTCTTTTATGTTCAGTTTCAGAACTGCATAGGAGACAAAGTTCCTGTATTTTTCAATGTATGATATTTTTCACTTTGATTTTTCATTGGGCTTTCAAATCTGCATGAAATTTTTACTTTTAAACCAGATGAACATACAAACACAACTATAATTGATTTTGGCATTCAACAGAAGAAATTGAGTCTCATGTATTTAGGGTTTGCATTATCAGAATTCATTTTATCTACTTTTTTTTTTTTTTTTTTTTTTTTTTTTTAACATTATAAAATGATTATGCAAGAAACTACAGTGGCATGTTAAATCTTCCAGACTTGAGAACAAATTAATGACTTAGTGGGTGAAACTCTGGAATGCTGTCAACTGCAAGCTAGGCTTCTCTAATGTACTGGTAGCATGGTTAACAGCCTGCAACCAAAATGTCTTATAATCCTTATGTGAACCATCAATTTATGCCTTTAAACTTACACTGCTATTATACCATTAAATTCCTATTTTTTTCCTTGCAAAGCTTACTTTATTTTCTTGGGAAAATTCTACACTAACACAAAATGTTAGCCTGGGGTTGTTTGGAAAAACAGGTGTATATAGAAATGAAATGTATATCAAACTTTGTGGGCATTCACACAGGGTAGAATAGATCTAGCTTTCATGTTGAGATGCTGGAAGGGAGAAGTATCTGAATGAGTAATTAAGAATAAAATACCATAAAAAGCCATGTATCCCTTTTATCTTACACCCTCTTTACCTTCCTGATTTTCCTTCAGCTTCCTCCCAGTCAGATCTTCTTTCATATAGCTTACATATTAAGTATTTTCATGCTCTGTGTAAAAATAGTGTCAGGTTGTTCTAGTTTCTAGCAGGGCAATTACTGAGATGCAGGTGTTGTGAAAAAAATAGATAAAGGAAGCCTTCTTTCAGAGCCTTGTCACAGAGAAAGAGAAACCAGATGTTCCTTCCCCTGCTCAGCCCCCCTCCATTATTGTACTTTTTGGCTTAGGAAATTCTCAAATCTAGGAAAGTATAACCAAGTGGTATCTCCATAAGCTCACTGAAACATCTGCTACTTCCTCGTGCTGGAGATATTACCTGGACTTTCACACTGAGCCTGTTTCTGGCACTTCTTACATTTACTAATTCCCACTTGCTGAAACAGACATATCAGCCTACAAAGCCAGGCAGCTCTGGGGCCATCCCTGCCATTAGACATACTCTAAACCCGTCCAAAGTAATTTTTCCTCCCTGCAGAAACCTATATTATAACATTTCATGGCCATTCCAAAAGACACCACTGTTTGCAGAATGTAGTTATAAAATACTACCCCATAAACTCTGAAAACTATTCAGGGGACTATAAAATCATCACATAAACTCTCACCAAAAACAAGGGTGGGGAGGACAAGCAATAGAAATTCAAACTTCTTGAAGGAAGGATAGTAAATATGATTTTATTTTATAGCAATTAACACCACCTCCTTGTTACCTTCAGATCTTTTAAAGTGTCACACTAAACTATGCTCTTCATGAAAGGCAACTTTTAGCCATTTCTAAAAGGCAGAAAAATTACTTCTGGGTAAGAAAGTTAAACTGCTTTTCTTAAAACAACATACTCACAAAGTCTTACAGGTGTGTCTTGGCAGAAATAACTGCATCAAAAAACTAGAGCTATTACTTGGGGTTTATGCTTATAGGGTGATTTTCTATTCCCACAAAAGCCAATGGAAATTTTGACATCCACTTCAATGGTGACAGAATTTCACTCACTGAGTTAAATGACATTTATTAGATTTTCATGTTAAATGGAGAGGAAAATCCTGTTCAGGATTCCTGCTAATCCAGACTCAGAGTTTCTACACGACTAAAGCAAGAAAGTTGGTAACCTCAGATCTCTTCTAAACTGTACAGAAATGACCCAATTTCCCACATTCTTTTGAATACTAAATCTTTGAAGCCTGTGATGAGGGAGGAACCGCTATGTTGCACTTTGAGTTTCACTCAGTATTCTGACTGCAGTCTTTGTGAGCCTGCAAGGATTTACATTCATTGTCTCTCCAGAGTCACTTGCAAAATGATTTCTAAAAATTCTCTCTTTCAACTACTATTAGACACTGTCTAATACAGGAACAAGGAATTCCTGGCCCAAGCGCCAGATACAATCTGCAACTTAATTTCAGGCAGTCTGCAGCCAAATGAGTTTGCGTGTGTGTATTTATTATTGGCCGAAAACCCAAAGTGCTTATTGACATATGACTTGCCAAATGCCTCCGAGGGACCTAACTGGTCCTTCTCAAGGAAAAGGCCTCTACTCCAAGCCAAGCAACACAGAAACACACTTCTGCAGATTATTCCAGAGTACATAAATGCAGTATTCCAATGTGATTGTCACATAGATTTGCCAAGCTGATGCAAAGGGCACCATTAGCAAGGTGTTAGTGAGGTTACTCAGTGCTAGCAACTTCAAATCGGTAAATGACAAAGATGGAGAAGGAGGAGAAGAGAAGGAAGATATTACCATACCTTGAGCTTCAGAGTTCAGAGCAGATTTGGGGACTGCCAGGAAAACAAACAAATCAAAAAGCGTCTTTTTTCTTTCAAATAGTTTTTGAGCGTATGAAACAGAAAGTGAGGAAGAGAGAGCGTTATTTCTGCAAGGTTCTTTTTTAAGCAAACTGTACTTTTATATCAAGCAACATTAAAAGAGAATGCAATAGGTTCAGAGGGAAAAAAGAGTTCAGAACTGAGGAAGTTGCTCACATCTTCCTGTTACTTGATCTGAACCCTCTCATATCCATCTAGGTTATTGCTGTTTCCTCTATCTGTCACAGATAAATGACTTTTCATTCAGTAAGAGCCACTGCTATGCAACAGCTGTGCTCTAATGGACATTTTAAAGCTCCTTGGGTTGGCAGAAGCAGGGAAGGAAGGAAGGGAGGAGGGGAAGAAGAGAGGGAGGGAGGAAGGGAGGAGGGGAAGAAGAGAGGGAGGGCAGGAAGGAAGGAAGGGATGATGAGGTGGAGAGGCAAATGAGAGAGGGGAAAATATAATGGGTTTACATTGTCATCCTTCATAAATCTTGATCATGTCTTCAACAAGATCTAGAAAAATCACAATTTCACTCCAGGACAGGGATGTTCATTACCCAGGTTCAAACCGTATGAAAAATTACTGTGGGAGAAGCACTCACAATTGATTTATGGCTAAATTGAGGGAAGTGGAACTGCCATAGCCAACCCACTCCCTTCAAAATATCTTCCAATCTTGCAGCAACACTAAAAGCTTTGCAGGAAGCTGCTTCTATCATTTGTGTACCCAAACATAAGGCATTAGCCCAGCACATCCCATTAATCATTGCAGCCACCTAGAAATGAAAGCTGTAATAAAATGGAGAAAGGAGAAAAATTAATAATTTAGTACTTGATCTCTATCTGGAAAAATATACCATCTAAAATAAACACTTCTCTCTTTATAAGCCCCAAAGAGTCCTTAAAAAAAATTATATTAAACAATCTAACCAATTTATTAATGATTCTTTAAGGGGAAAAAAAAAAAAAAAAAAAAAAGTCTTTCTGTCAGAGGAAAGACAAGCTCCAGAATATTCGTTCATCTTATTTTCAAAAAATACTTATTTTCTTGACAGTTGTTCAAGGCAAGCTAAACAAAAGTTTCATATAACAGATCGTTTTGGAGATCAGATGTTCAATGTTTCCATATGCCTCAAATCAATACAAAGGGCACATGGATGTTTAGATTAATTCATGTGCTCCAAGAAATGCAAAAATATCTAAAGCCATGCATTCTATGCTCACCAGCAAGTTCATCAAGAGCAGACACATTACTTAATAGCTGCACAGGAAAATTTAACTTGTACAAAGAGTTAAATCTATTTAAATAACAGTTTGAAAACTGGAGCATGAAGAAACTAACAAACCCTCTGAGGAGGCACCTTTGTTGGGAGTTAGGCTCTTACAGGACTACAGCTGTCACCTATCCTTTACCCCTCTAAAAATCTTAAAGTTGAGGTCATGATATTAAGACTGAACTGTTAATATTACCTCCCAAATCAGTCATAATTACTCTTTCTTTGAACCACTGTGGGGTTTCATCCTGAACCCCTGTGGGCCTACGCTATGGGATGAGAAGAGACTATGTTCCTGACCTCTCACCTCCAACATAAGCAGTAAGTCCTCCATACTTGTACCATTTCGCCTCTATCTCCTAAGGCTATATTTTTGGTCCTTCTTCTGGCAGGAACTTTCTAAGGCTCTTGAATGTTCTTGTCACCCTTTTTCCAGTCCCCCTGTTTCCTTTTGAGCTCAGGAGGCCAAAATTGGGCACTCTGTTCTAGCTGAGACCACAGGCACAGCTTTATACAAAAGGCTGTACAATATCCTCTCAGTTACTCAGCTTCTTAGCAATCTTGAATGATGTGCAATCTGATATCGCAGTTGGGTTTTGGCTATTGTAATTTGATCACGTGTCCCCACCGATCTCTCATACTCTTTCTTCTGGATCTGTCAGGACTGACTGTTCACACTCAATAGTTCTTGGTTTACCACTGATCTTCATCCAGCACCGTTATGCCCGCTTGGTTGAAAATGTTAGAATTAATACTTCTTGCTCCTCCTGAGCAGATTGTGTAAGTATTTCCACGTAGATTTTGCAACATGGTGGCTCCAGCTCTCTCTCAATGAATAGGTAAACAACAGAAATCTTTGATAACTTGCAGATGTCTAAAGCCCAACTTTGGTCTCGTTCTACCTCCACAGATTAGCCTAACCCTTTTTTTTCCTCTCCTCCCCAGCTTTCAGTCTGATAATAGTATTTTGTCTGTAACTTCACAACACTGGAGTTTTTGTAGAGTTTTTTTTTTTGTCCAGAGCTCTGTCATTCACAACATTTTATTTCCAATTACTCATTACTTTTCTAATACATTATCTATGCTAGAAGATCACTGAAATATTGGCTCTTATGACAAACCCCCTCCCTCAAAAAAAAAAAAAAAAAAACCCACAAAAAAACAACCAACCAAAAAACCCCCTACCAAACAAAAAAGCCCACCAAACTGGTGGATTACATCATGACTCTTTGGTACTTTACTATTGTTTTTAAATGAGGATTTCCAGTTGGTTGCCAAGTCCACATGTAAAGTGTTACTTAAATATACCACTGAATTAACTAACTATGCCTGTAACTGATTCACAGCTGAAGCTCTGTTTCCAGTAGAATTTATAGGAGACACAAGCCTCAAATCACTGTGAAACCAAACCACAAATCAAAGTCCTCTAGCATATGGGACCAATTGGTCTAGCAGAGGTTTGCTGCTGGAGAACTCAGCAGTTTGTGCTTGAATCCCAGCCCTAGTCCAGTCCATTCCTGCTCACAGCATTTTGCTATCTTCAGTACTGCACTTTTTAGATTCACAGGTGTTTCTGTATGACTTTTGGAAACCAGAACATGCCCTGCTGTTCTAGAAGCCTGTCAAGGGTTCTTGCCTCAAAGCCCTCCAGAATTTGAATTCTGAGCTCCAAAGGCTCATCTGCCATGCAGGAATTCAAGACTTTGATACGGGACACAAATAAGCAATCCAGAAGGGACAGGAAAAATGAGTAGGACACAGTGTCTTCCATGATCTCTGCTGCATCAAGTAAGCAGCTCTATCAAGTATGTTTTTTAATCCCTCTGCTCCAAGAAATGGTGAACTGTATGTTGTATACCTTTGAGGATGAATGTTAGGAAAGAATATCCAAAAGAATTCCACTGACTCAACCAGCATTTTGGAGAAAGGAAACAAAGGAGAAAGAAAACCTAGTATGTATGATGTGGTCCAACTTCACTTTCATCATCTTAGATGGAGAGACAGAGACTGCTGAAACCATAGCAGAAGCCAATATGACAGCAGGCTTATTGTAGATGATATCCGTAATAAAAAATGCAATAAAATTACAAGGATGCACTGGTGTTATTACACTTCAGAAATTAAATTCCAGCACTGAAAAACTCAAAGGCATAGACGTATTCTGAAATCTTTCAGACAGCCCTCACAATGACAGCATTGCTTCCTCAGGGCTCAGTCCTGCCTTGCCTGAAATTAGTCTGCCTACTCTTCAGTTTCAGCACTGCAAGACTAAACCTTGGCATCTTTGCTCCATGTAAGCATTCACAGGTCAGTGAAGAAACTGCAGCCACTCTCCCTTGGATCTCTGTCCCACACTTGTGCGTTCAGGAGTCTGCAACATTATCAATGTCTCATTATTGAATCAGATGCCACCACAGTGACTGTGACTGAAATGCAGCCCCAAAGTGGGCACTTCTTGTCTATTTGCCCCCAAGTCAACAGCACACAGGGCAAAAAGACAACAACAAACCCCCCAATGTGTGACAGCTGCATTTCATCACGTCATCCACCCCAGGATCACTGTCTCTGGGTTGGGAATATAGCTCTGTTCCCAGCATGCTCCACATTTGCCTGTCGGTTTAGTTCAGTGGGTGCTGAGTAACCCTCCTTCTTCCTTACATCAGCATCTTTAAGGCTTTAATATTCTGTTTGATCTGTTTGAGGCTGTGGGAGGAGTAAGCAATTTTCTTTCTGGCTTATTAGCTAGGTAGGAAATACTCCCCAATAACCACATTCTGTAGCATTGCCTTTAGACCTCTTATCCGTGACATGGTTCTGCCTTTTTTTTGGTTTGTTTTCTTTTTTTAATAAGACATTTTTTGTTTAACTTTACGCGTTCAGGCAAGTAGATATAATGCAAAAAACCTGAGAGCCAATGTTATAAATAACTTTACTGCACATAACACCCTCATTCTCCCCACCACCCTTTCACTCTATAAAAATATACAAGAGTAAACAGGCACTCCAGAAAAAGAAACCCAGGCATCCAGTGTTAAAACCGAACAGCTAAGAGCTTAGCAGCAGCAAATATAACCTCACCTCCTTGAGAATAATGCCTTGCTATTTAGTCTGGTTACAGATGCACTATGCTGCACACACTATGGTGTGGTATCAGCTTTTCTCTACAATCTTTACCACAAGTCTGGAGGATTATGTAAGTGGAGGCCAAAGAACCCATTTTGGAGAATTGAAAAAAAGCAAGTATGTTTAAAAATTAGGACTTAAAAAAATGTACCAATCAGAAAGAAAATGCTGAAGTATAGACAGTGGGAAGGGAAGGGAAGGGAAGGGAAGGGAAGGGAAGGGAAGGGAAGGGAAGGGAAGGGAAGGGAAGGGAAGGGAAGGGAAGGGAAGGGAAGGGAAGGGAAGGGAAGGGAAGGGAAGGGAAGGGAAGGGAAGGGAAGGGAAGGGAAGGGAAGGGAAGGGAAGGGAAGGGAAGGGGTCTAGCTGAACAGCTTTAGAGGAACAGCTTTGCCCAACTTTCTGCCCAGATATTGTGAGCAGCATTTCACATCAGCTGCCTACAGTTTCTTTCATCTTACTGATAAAGGGGTGTCACTTAAAGCAGAAACATCTATTACTCAAGCCTCCTGCTCATCACAGATGAGGAATATCCCTGGTTAACAATGTGGGCTTCATCTCTGTGGAGGCTTATAACAGCTTCAGAACACTTGGCCAAAAGTCCCAACAAGCCTGACATCAGGCTGAGAAGTGAAAGGGCACTCAAATGCTTCTTTTGTTTGTCTCAGGAAGAAAGTCTTTAGAAGAATTTTACAGGGAAGCTTTTAGAGAAAATAAAAATATTTATTTCTTTCCTCTGCTGAGGATTTCTGAATTCACACTGACATTTGACTGAGCAGTTACTTAGCATGCTGTACTTTCACTTACAACAACAGTGGACACAGTAAAGCTCCCCTTTTCCCCAGAAGATGACAATAGTGTATATTTTTCACAGTGTTACAATTTTTCAAGTTTTGGGGGTTTTTTGGGTTTTTTTCTTCTTTTTTAAAAGGCTCAAACACAGGAAAATATGTTTGAAAGGAAGGATCTATGATGAGAGGGACACTGAAAGTGGAGATACAAAACTTGTTTCTATGATACATTAAATATCCTACCATGGTCAAACAGACACACACACAATAACATTTATATGTGCAAAGGATCCACAACCATAGCTCTTCCAACACCTCTAGAAGTTGCTTCAGCAGCAGATTTTGCAGTCAGTTACAGGCACCTGTAAGACAAAAGAATAAGGAACAAGTGTTAACAGAGAGACACTTCTCCCAGCCACAGCTTGTAGCTCATTAGAATTTGCAAGAATCTTTAAGGCCAAGGGTGACTAATTCATCTCCTGGTCCTGTGCCATTCTGTGATCAGCAGATGACTGATATCTGATTTATCTGTGATCTAGTGTACAGCAGGGGCAGCAGGGCTGTCCATGGAGACACCCAGCTGTACCCAAACTTATAAAAGATGGGGGAAGTGAAGCAGCATCACACCTGTCAGACTCCAGTCGGCAAGACCAACCTTCATTTGGTGCACAAAGTGGGTGTTTTACCCACCACACAGCATTATGGTTTATGTCACTTGTGCTGTTAACAGCACGCTGGGGAAAGGTAAGACAGCAAACACACATTTGTAATACACCACCCAGCTCATCTGCAGGAGCAGTAAAACCTTTAAAACAGACATAACAGCAAAAGCAATTAAGGAAACTCCTTCAGTTCAGAGCTACCTGGGGCGAGCACATGAACTGGCATACAAGCTGCCTGGAGGCCCTGGAGAGCAGTTGCTGAATTAGTGAGGATTGGAACAACTAATTGGTGATTGTTTATCAAATAATACACTAGCAATTCCACAGTGCTCTAAGAGGGAGGCAAGAATAAAGCCATTTCAGGTGCCACCACTGTGAACTTAGCATTTTTCTAAGATACGTAAGACATAGTCTTCAACTCTTTTAAGTGTCCCTATGCAGACTAGACAGAGGCTGGCAGGAGGCACGTTTATAAGTGCATTTATTTCAAGTGTCTCTGCTAGTTCAAAGGACTCAAACAAAAAATATTGTCTAAAAAAACCCACAGATGTGGTTTGGAGAGGAGAAGGAGGACAACTTATCACTTTTGAGGTGGGAGGAAGGGATGGCAAATACGGTACCAATTAATATAAAACCTTCTCCTTCCTTGCTGCCCTGCTGTCCCCAAACACACAAAATGAAGAGTCTACTCTGCTCTGCTCTCTCAATACTCTTGGCACGTACTGCCTTCTCTCTCCCCCTCACACTCCCTCTCTCCCCATAAAGGGGCATGAAATGAGAAATTTTAGCAAGGTTTCTTTACAGAAGAGAGGCTTGGCTTCAAGCCCAGTGTACATATGTGGGAGGGAGTCTTCAAAGAGAGGCTCCCTCAGCACTGCCCGAAAAGCCGTACTTCTCACGGCGTGCAAGCGAGGTTTGCTGGGACTTGCTGGCTCAAGCCCCACCAGGCCCTCAGAGACAATAAATGCCCAAGGAGGTAAAAACATCTACATGATGCTGCCTTGAATTTTCCTTAGTTTGAACTTTAGGAAAAAATGACCGCATGTCAAGAGGAATGGCTAAAAGAACCCCAAACCCAAAGGAATGGCTAAAAGAACCCCAAACCCAAACAAAAAACAATTAAAAAAAAAAAAAAAAAAAAAACAACAACAAAAACACACCACAACTTGGGGTGTCACTGGATTTCCTTTTTCCAGTTGTATGAATTAGTCAATTTATACTAAGGATTATTTGTCGTCTTTAGCTTCATACTGATGATTTCTTTTCAACAAGTCCTTGTAAACTCTTGTAATGGTGTGGGTATAGTTAGACAAGCATAGGCAGCTAATACAAAAGGGCCATTTTCAGGTATAGTTTAACAACATTTCCACAAACAAGTTGAGTTTTTCAAGAAAAAAAATCCCTTTTTTCCCCCTGGTCTAACTTCATACATTCTAGGGCTTTTGCTAGCATAGCAATGATGACAAAACTATAATAAATCCCTACCTGACACATCTATGCCAGCATGACTAAAGCCATCCTCTAAATTAGTTTGAAGTACTTCATATTTAAGCAACATTTATTTAATAAGATTTTCCCTCACAGCACAGTGCATCCTCCCCAATCACCTGGCTTCACACTGCCTCCTGCCTATACTCTGGTAACCATGGATCTCCTAGACAACATTGTCAGCATCAACTATGCAACTGCAGGCTCACCTAGGGCCATTAAAAGGAGTTTGTTTCTGATTATTTTAAAAAATCTCCCTCCATCATACAGACAGACATTCTGCAATTTCTGATGAACCCTCTACCCCAGCTTACAGCCAATTCTGACCCACTTCTTGGTATTGTGGTAGTAAACACTCTACCACACAGTTGAAATGTATGTTTGCTTTAGTTGTGTCTCCATCCTGTTTTAAAATGCACAAAATGAATCAAATGCATCTAGTTTCCTCAGCCATATTTCCACTTTGAAGATATCAGGAGGTAAACAAAGCAGACAGCTCTTGACTGATTCTTTTTTCTGTAATTAAGTGGGAGTTTCTTACCATGCCCAGTGAAATCCAGAATGTTTCAGTGTAGATGCCTGAAAAAGAGAGAAAACTGTTTAAAAGACAGTCTTTAGCTCAATTAAAGTCTAACTCAAAAAAAACCAAAACAAAACAAAAAAAACAACAACAACAAAAAAATAAACCAAAACAAAAACTATTGCCAGCATAATTCTATAGGTTGAGTTAAATAAATAAATACTTATCTGATTAATTGTTGCCTGGAATCCATTTGTGCTTGTATCTCTTGAGTTAGAGGCCATATTAAAAAAAGTGCACAGGAGAATTGAAATCTGAGGACAACCTAAAGCTTGATTCTAAGAAGGCTCAATGCACCAGTACTTTCCCATGGCGTGGGTGAGACAGGTTTAGTCATCAGGTGTGACAGAGAGCAGTCTGTTGCAATCCAACATTACGTGGAGAGCCAACTAGAAAGCAATGTATTTAGCACAAACACTGCACACATTACGGTACCCTCAAAGAAAAGAAAATCAGGTGTTTTAGTACACAGGTTTTATTCAGATCAGCTGCATTTCAGTCACTCTAAAAAGCTACAGCAAGTGCTTGGATAGAAAGATGTTCACAATTTGGAGATTATTGCTAGACATTAACATCACTGTTATTCACATGTGGGTAACACACTAATGTTACTATGTATACAGCTATTAAGACAAAAAGACCCTTCAAAATTATTAAAATATTTTTGCAAATTAGGACTTCACCCAGAACATGGTTTTGTCCATCTTAGGCTTCTCTTTTTAAAAATCCTGCCTTTCTCTTCTGTAAGAGCACTCACTGAAATCATTCCACAAAAGCTCAAATTGCTTTTTAAGGGCGGCAGCTTGTTTGTCATGTATTTAAACAATACCCTGGCACAAGGTAGGTATAATTACATGGGAAAAGACAGATGGGATAGGCTCAGAGACTGAAGAAGTCGAGCATCCTATCACAATCACACCTTTCACTTTTTCCTCCTCAGGCAAGTGCAAACAGCCTCAGCCGCTTCCCCAGCCCCATTGTCCCAGCCTCTGGGACTCCCCAGCTCCCAGCTCCCCTCTGGGACTCACCAGCTCCTCTGGTGAGGTGATTCCCTGAACCAGAACTGCATTTTTGTGTACAATAGCCTTTGGGAGAGTTTTCTTTACGGGGTATGTCCAAACACCCCTGTCAGCATGGGAACTCTTGGCATCTATAATATCCCAGGGCAGTTTCACAGCTGCAGGAAGTCCTCTTTGCTAGCTTTAAAACTGTCACCTAACCATTCTCTTGAGGCTGCTTGGCTCCCATGGCATAAGAGAGTGAATGGGCATTTTCTATTTGCTTTCTCTGTGCCACTTGAGAGTTCATAGACCTTTGTTTTTTCCTGCTCAGATAGATGCCCAAGTGTTGTTTTCTATATGGGAGTCACTCCATTTTTATCAATATTCCCTGCATTGTCTCCTCTTCTGCATCCTGTCTAAAATGACAGAGCAAGGATGCAGTGTTGAAGTGTGCCATGCATTTATCCTGTAGCATAAAGACTTTTCTTTTTGTTCACAATTTCTTTACTGATCAGTCCCAGTATTCAGGTTTGTTTCTTTTTCTCATTCCTATTGTACATTCAGCAGACATTTTTATACGATTGTTATAAACCAAGGTTTCTTTCCAAATGATAATTTAGATTCCATCACCGTGTATTTCAATTCAGAATTGTTTATCTTCCCCTGCACTATTCTATGTTCATCAACACTGAATTTCAGCTGGCAGGTCATCCTTCAGTCTCTATGGTGAGGTTGTTTTGCAGTCCTGTAGTGCATCCTCACCTCAGCTACCCTGTTTGATCTGGTATCATCAGGAGGCTTTTTTTTCCTCATTCTCCACCTCTTTCAGAACTATGCTGAACAGCACCAGACTCAATAGCATGACTTCACTGGTCTTTCCATCCCTTCTCTAAAAGTCAGCCAGTTTCCCCTCATTTCTATTTCCTAAACTGAAATTAATAATAATTAAGGACTTTGTCCCTTACCCCATGACAGCTTGATTTCATTGATAGTTTTTGAAGATGTATAAGCAACAAAACAAACAAAACTTAGAAAAATTGTTTATGTGATTATAAGAGAAGCACAAACATCCTGAAGCTCAAGGATCTTCTGTCCAAAATCTACTGTTCAACCCTTCTTCAAGTAACCCTTATCCTTCACACACCAAGCTTTTAGCTTCTTCTTGAAATGACAGCATACATTACCTACACCCTGGAACTCCTCCCCAGCCCCAGGAGTTATCCCATCTGCGGGAAATGTGTCACTCGACTCAAAGAGGGCTTTTCTCACTGGGCTTTCTTGAGTCACAGAGATCTGCTTACAGCAGGGCCAGTTCCAGACCCAGTTAAGGACTGCAAGTGTCCCCTTGTTTCCAGGACCATTAAGTATGTAGTAGAATACACCAGCTCTGGAGATTTTTTCTGTATAATCCATCTGGAAAGACATTTTCTTTCCTGTTCTTTCGTATTTTGGAAAAGCTGTAGCTCTTCTCTCCCGTTCTCAGCCTTCTTGTACACATGCATAGGTCGAACTATGATGCATGTTCCATGCTCACACAAACCCTCTGGTTTTGAATGTTGTTCAAGCAACACAATGCCACATATGGTTTCCCAGTGTTCAAGAGCAGTTCAGAAGTCCCAATTTAGACTCGGAGGCCCACCAAATAAAAAGGAATGTGATGCATATGTTCCCAGTTCTAGTTCAGCAAATATAGGCTAGAAGAAGAGAAAAACATCAAGCCTGGTAACTTAATATTATACTACATGAATAAGTATCATTTTCTAAATAAAAATAATTGGCTCAAATATAATGCCAATAACCCTTCAGGGACTTGAGCTGGTGAGTACCATTGAGAATAATAAAAGAGGCAATTCTTACTGCATGCAGACACTTTAAGAACAAAAACACAGAGTGAGAATTTTAATTCCAATGATTTGGATAAAGCTGGCTGCCCTGAATCAACAAGCAAAGCACAATGGGTATAGTGAAATAGAAAATCAGAAGAACTGTAACTTTAAGACAGTTATCTGACCTCAGCTAAGCACAACTCCACTACTGCTAGGGCAACATATTGAGTGAATGCTGTGCTACAACATGTAGCTTCTTCAGGTACAGGCCCCTGGCGCACACCAGATCTGAAGTGGCTGGTGGTCCTCACAGAGCAGTGCTGTGGATGGAAGGATGTCTGCACAGGCCATGCATGGCGCTTTTCTGCACCAAAAGCAGTACATAATTGCTCCTAAGCAATGAAGAGTCGAAAAAACCCAAAATTTGAAGGAAACAGACACTGGTATTATTCTGATTCTGCCTTCTCCAGCAGAGTTCTGCTCATTGCAGCCTCAAAGCATAGAAGCAGCTGGTACTTTCTCCTCAGAGGAGACTACTTCAGAGACTGGTCAACACTGCAATTAAAGGATGTGCTTATTCATTACTCAGACCTTCTAGATTTCCCCAAGGTAACCAGTGAAACCCTAGTCTACCTTTTCAAAGGGCATAAACACTGTGGGAACAGAGCAGTCAGCCCCTGCCATCCTGGCCAGGATGCACCTCCTGCAGCACACGTTGCTTCCTTAAGACCCAGTGCAGCAGGGAGCAAGAAGTGGATTTAGCCCAGCTCATTCACCATTTAAAAATTAATGGCAAATGCAGCCTCTCTAGCTGCAGGTAAGGCACCCCAGAGACCTCTGAAAACTAATGTCAGCCCTCCAACTCCTGTTCCTATTACAGCACTAATCTTCAGGTTCATCCACACACCGGTAAATGCTTAAAGCATCCTGTTAGCTCTACCAAAGGACTGATTTTCACTCGTCTCACATACACAGAAAGGTAAATGCAACATGCCGATACACACATTTTGCTATCAAAGAATGACTTAGAAGTATCAAATTTTTAATATCGCCTTATTTACTGATGCCTGCCCTAGCAGGCATATGTAACCTAATACTGTATTTTACTGATATTGCAGATGGTATAACCAATCTCCTAAACTCTCAACACCCTCAATGGATTAGTATGATGTGTGGAGCAGTTTTAGCTTACAAAGCACTACTTTAGTGTGTAGAGTTATTGATTTAACTTAGAAATTCTGCTATATCGTGTATTTTTACTGATTTACCTTTACAGTAGTGTAAGAATATCTTTTCTCCCCCCAAAAAACTTTGACACACTTCCTTATCCAATACAAAATATTGCTCCTAATAGGATTTTGGGAAAGGCACACAGTAATCAAAATTATGGACTTTCAGAAAATTTTTTTGTGTTGCAGGACTCCTCCCATATTACTCATGTCTTTTTTTCTCGATAAACCTGGCATACCCCCTAAACTTTCCAGAAATTTTTTGAAGAAACACCTGCAGTTATATATCAGCATATCCTCTCCTCTCCACCAGCCTCAAGCTGTGCAGATACTGATACATGGGGAAAAAATTTTCCCCCATCTGGAACACTTCCCAAAGGTACTGATACGTCTTCCTTCTTCTCAGCCACTGTGGTCACTCAGTCCTCTAGTCTCCTCTCCTTTTGAATGCTGCAGGAATCTCCCATGTGCCAGCCCCAGTCTCAGTTCAGTTCTAGCACATATAGAAAGCTACAGCTGAATAATGCATACAAATGACAGCAATAAAATAATTCTGTGGCACTGCTAAAAGCTTATTTTGAAAGCACATTTTAAAAACAAGATCAAACCTGAGAACCATTTGGGAGTGGCAGTGGCATTCTCCTCCAGCTCTTCTTCGTCAGCAGCTGTCTCTGCAGCCATGCAACTCAAATTCCTACCTTCTGCCCTGCACCACACCTCTTTCATCACTTTTTATACTAGTATATTTTCTTCTGTTAACTATTCTGTATGTTTAAAACCTCCTTTACTCTGCTATGTTAATCAACAACAGCCCCCACCCCCTCTATCCTTCATTCCTCTGCTAATCAATTGAAAGTGCTTCAATTTTACCTTGTGATGACTTCACATGGCACAAACCATCATCAAAAAAGAAGCGAAGTCTAGCTCTAGAAATATACTTTCCCCCTTTTCCTTTGCAGAGGTAGACCTACATCAATAATTAAGTATGGCAAAAGGCTCACCTGATCTGTATCTTGATGTACCCCAACCCACGACATTTCTGTACATTCAATGAATTATAGTCTTTGACTGTATTCATCAAAACTCTCCCTATCATCCCATGGCCAGTAGCCAGTGACACAGCATGTGGCTTTAGTAAGGGCTTAGACTTACAGATAGCTGCTGCACATCTGTTGATTCACATCCACCAGTTACATCTATGTTTTTCTCTGGCTTATGGCAAAGGCACGTTTGCTAACTCACATTAGCTTCAAAAAAGTCTTGCCTCATAGAAAGAATGCCATATGGTTGTATCCCACTTCAACACCACAAGAAAATTGCCACAGAAAAGATCTATACATTAAAGCATCCCTTTAGTCTCAGATACTGTACCTTGGTTTACAGTGTTTCCACACCTTCACACTTTAAGATAATGTTATCATAGTATCTGGATGCTACCAAATTCTCACTGTGTTAAAAAACATATTTAAGTCTATATCTAAACTTCTGTTATGGTAAATAAAGCCCTGCGATTTCAGAAGGCACATAGATCATAGATAAATGGGTCTAGCAACCAAAATCCTCTCTCTCACACAATGATAAATTGTGCCATTCCAGCAGCTATTTAGACCTCACTGCCTGAACTCATGCTGACCTGAAACATACCCATTCCTTCATTACCCCAAGCTTTGTGTCATGTGCAGCATCAAACAACTTATCTTCTTCCTGCTTACAACACCTCCAGCAATAGCATTCTTTTCAAAGTTAAAAAAAAAAAAAAAAAAAAAAAAAAAAAAAAAAGGCAAAAAGCAGACTATTTAAAATGAACGGATGCTTATGAAGATAAAACAAAACAAGACAGCACACACGACACTGCTCTGAATTTTTCAGCAGCACAATATCCCGCGGTGGCCTCAGCCAGCTGGGCTCTGTGACCCTCAGACTGATCCCTTGAGTGTGTTCCCATTTTATCAAGCAATGAACACTCCAGCCCCAAAGCCAGCAAGAGGTTTGTCACTGGCTTCAGCTGAGAACAGGAACCGGCTCAATCATAAGAAACCTTGAGCTAAATAAAGCAGCAAGAAAAGGCACAGGAGGGAGGTGGGGGGGTGTCAGCCTGGAGTGCTGTGGGGCACAGCTCTGCTTGTTACCGAGGTTACTTGGTATTTCCCCACATAAGATTTCATTTTCAATCACCAATAAATCTGCAAAAGTTTGACCCCCTTGAGTGGGAAACTGGGGTTGAAATGCATTAAATATGGGCTTCAAGATTTGGGAGGGAGGAAAAGGTTTCCAGATACAATATTGTAGGCAGTTTTGAAAAAGAGGCTGCAGGGAAATGTGTGGATGAGGAAAGCTCTTTTCCAGTAAAGTCTCACCACTATGGCTCTGCTTAGGATCTGACAATAAGTATGACACAGCAAAAATTTACTGTTTGTGTCAGGCATGAGACTAAACAAAAACCTGCCTGAATTTGAACAAGGTGTAAGTCCTCAAACAGAATGGAAAAGAAAATCACCAGTTAAAAAACAGTCAATAAAGATTTATTCAATTTTTAGCTGCTTTAGCTGATAAGCTGCTTAGGCAATTTCAGCCATTCCCTCAAGGCTCTCAAGCCAGCAGGTTTGCTCCAGGCTGGGGCTGAGCAGGACTTTCCCTGAATCTGCAATTCCAGCATGCTGAATGCCGTTCTGTATAAAAGCATGGATACCCTCTTCCTCCACCGGTGTCTACCCAGCCAACAACAGTTGCTCCAGTGAACATGGAAGAGAAAGTTTTCAAAACCAAACATAGTAGGGGGAAAAAAGTGTCAGGCTTGCACCTTTTAGAGAGACATAGAGGTGAAAAAAGTATGTAGGTAGAGAAATTTCTCTCCCTAAACCCTTAACGACTGGCCTGGAGAGGCTGAAATTACAATAGATGAGAAATAGGATCTGAAAGTCATGGAAATTGAGATCATTCACAAGTCTGGCACTGAAATCTGGCTAAAAAACACGACAAAGAGGTGTGGCAACGTGGGTGTGAGTCTCAGCTCTGATGATCTTGGTTGAAGAAGAAATGCTGAGACTATGTCCAAGGGGCACCAACTGGCTGAAGAACATTTGGAAAGGAGTCCAGGCCCGAGATTCAGTGGGAACAAACCAACATGGCTGAAAATACCAAAGTCCAAGCAGAGATAGACCAGAGGAAGATCGTTGATCAGGGTAATTTTTGTGGCTGAGCCAAAAATTGAGATTTCTGTCAAATGAAGTGAACCGGAAAGGGGATTGGTGCTGCTTCATGCCAGCCTGTGGGAGAGAGGTTTGGTGGCCACCCGTTATTCCACTAGTGGCCCTGTTTGATGTGGTGGACAGGAAGACCTCTGGTCTGTCCAATAACTCACAGAGGCGCACATTTCACATCCTAATATTAATTTGGGGTTTGTAAAAAGTGAGTTGACAGAGCGCAACTTCTTCCTCTGTGCCTCTCATATTCCCTGGTCTGTTCATGTAGTTTTATTTTAAAAGGCTTGATGCTGTTACCTACAGCTGAATCCACTCCTGTGGTGCCTCAGCCTGAACTTATCTACACACCTCTATCTCTCAAAGCTCAGTGAGAGTTAGGAAACTGTGTTTTGAAATGTGCACCTTGTCATTGCATAAAGACCTTATGCTGTGGAGGAGATGAGAAAAGGGATATTTTTCCATGCTGGAGAAATAGTTATGGCCATATTGAAGAGTGCAGCTTCCTTCCCCTCAAAGACTGTTTTAATCCCAATATCATACAAAAGGATAACTTTTGCCCTACAGTAAAATCTGATCTGAGCAGCCTCATTGACTTAGGACACCATTCCTTCTCATGAACAAGCACAGACAGTATTGTTCTGTGATTTTTTCAGCCATTTATTTAAAACATGGTGATTTCAATTTTTGCATGCCAGTTTCTGATAGTTACTCAGAGATAGTTTGCTAAATAAAATCTGTTAGCATCACTACAGATGGGAAAAACAGAGCCCCATGAGAGAAGAGTATTTGCCCCAACTCCTTATGCAACCCAGGAGGTGATTTGGAAGAGAAGACGTAACCTCCTACAGCACAAGCCTACTTGATGGCAACCCAAAAAAGAAAACATCTCCAAGATTATTAAACTCATGGTGACACTTGCCTTTCAATAAAAGGGTTGAAAAAAATCTTGATCAGTGGCATAGTTCATGAACTTACAGAAAATTTTCCAGTTCAAAGCACGCAATAAATGTGGCATATGGCCTGTCTCACCTGTCACTCTGAGAACTACCAGGTCATTTGTTCCCTGGAAGGACCACTTCATTCAGATCCTGGTGCTGTTTCTTCCCCAGTGCTACACTGGTTGCATGGCTGACAAGTGAAAGACAGCTCTTGCAAAACTTGCAGCATCTCACAAGTTCCATCACCTCCAGGGGATCTTCTTGCATTTCCATTACTACTCCTTCCCCCTTCAAATGCTGCTTCTTGATATTTGCTGTTCAGCACAGATGCGCTCTTTTCTGTGCAAGGGTTGGGCCAACACAAGCCATTTAGCCTGGTAGTTTGAAGAAAAATGTTAGAATGCCTTTTACAGAAGAGCAAACATTGACTCATGTTAGGAAATGTCACTTGTGCGATGCGCTATTTTGCAAGACCACCATGGTTGCACTACCTCACTCTGATCAGCCACATTAATATTTGAATACTGGATGACAACAGTTAAAGATTAATTCCAGTAAGTTATTCATGCCTGGAGGTTCAGATTTCCAAGCAGAAGCATGTGGGCTAGACTATGGCATTTCACCACATCCCCAAGGAAAGTGTGGTGGGAAGCCACCTAGGCCCAAGAGGATCAGAGTAGCTTGCACCTTTGCAAAATAATCCCTCTTCCTGCTTCTCTGTATCCAGGACACTTTACCATCAAAGATGATATGCCAAGGGCCTCTTCTTGCTGGCAGCCAGCACTGCCAGCTAGCACAGCCAGACAGGATGCTTACAAAATGTGTGGACATACTCAACCTTGTATCCCTGTTGCAGGAAGACACATCCTTTATTTAGCCAGGGAAGCAAAAAAAGGCCATTCTCAGACAAGCAAGACAATATGTTTCTGTGCTGATCAAGTCAGGACCTGTTTGGCCCTCAGCATTTATTTCAGTTCCATGCTCCTTACATAAGAGTGTTCAAGCAAGAAAGACTTCAAGAACATGACAGTGTGAGAAGAGATACTGTCAAAACATAAGTGTGAGGGCCTTTGCAGTGAAGAGCCTCTCAAGAATGCTTTCTGCCACAAGAACAAACCCTTTCCCTTGGATTGTTTCTGACGCACATGGAGCATGAAATTGATGTCGAGGAGCATTACTGGAAAGCCAGGGCAGAGGGGTTCTTCCAGCCAGCACCTAACCCTCTGCAGGAGGAGATCCAAGGAGTGCCTGCATCCCACTGCTAGTTCGTGCCTAGGGTTTGAGGAATATAAACAGCAGTGAGGTTATTTGAGATATATTTTTTCCTGAGGTCCTCATAATACACACTTTTCCTTCTACCATGTCTTTTTTTAAATAAGGAAGGAAAAGCATCCTGCTTCTCATGAGCGCCCAGCAACCCCAGCGACATCTAAGGGAGTGCCTTCAGCATGCAAAATTCCACTGAAGACAGGACTAGAAGATATTACTTACTGATTCCCACCTTTGAAATGGAAGTTTAGAACCAGCAAAAAGAAAGTCTCTGGTACAAAATTCAATACTACCAAATCACTACACAGAAGCCACCGAGACATCAGCTCTTAAACATATGAATCCAGTTATTATTGCCCTTCTGAAACTCACTGTCTGACACCTCCACATAGCAAGTAACAAAATATGAAAATTTTGGCTAAATATTAATTAAGAGATATGCGAAGGAGTACAAATTGGATTCTTCAATATACGGAACACTATTTTAACAAGTGAGCCCATGTTTATGCTAGGCAGAAGTTCAGACAGAAATCATCTTGAAACAACTTTTGGTTCCCACATGGGAACAAACTACACTAAAACAATTATTAAAAATAGCTGCAAGTTCTCTACTGATTGGTTCTGAAAATCAGAAAGGTTTTTAAAATAACCACCAAGAGTGTGAAAAGTTTTCTTGGGCTTAATATAAACAGTAAAAAACGTTAATCTTTTAGGCTTTCTGAGGGAAAAAAAAATTCCAAATTTAAAGTCCTACCCTTCTCCCCTCTTATGACCTGGGCAGAGACAGGAGACATTTATAATGATGTGTAGTAAAGTCAAGTTTTCCACTGCTTTGAAGTCATGTATCTCCAAGTCATGTATCTCCATAAAACAGACAGAATACTGCCAGTGGAAAGACAGAAAATTTCTGGCATGTGCCTTTTATCCTGCTATTTTACAGCAGCATGGGCATAAAACAGGCTCACACATCTCTCATGGATCATTACAGAAGTCCAGGTCAACGGAGATCGGCCTCCTTGTCTATAACTGTCAGCTGTGACCCTCATGCTGGGGTTACCTCTTCCAGTCCCAGGCCTTTCCATTTCCTCTTCCTTTCTCCTAAGGATACACCGAGCAGCCACCACCAAGATTCACCCCCAGCTTCTGGCTCTCTCGGGGCCGAGGGACCGGGGGCATTGCCCATGTGATGATGGCCAAGCCGCTCAGCAGTGCCCAGCGCTGTGAGGGTTTGTAGGGCTGCAGATACCCTGCCTCTAAAACACACAGCACCACTCTGGCAAAGGATTGCTGGCAATGACTCTGGGCTGCTGTCTGCTGAGATTACACAGACCTCTCCGAAGGTTCCCACTCCTTTTACATCTATTAGCCAGTCGCTGAAGTTCAGTGCCACAAATTATCCATGTTGTAATACAGCATGTTTTATGCAGCTACAAGTTACTCAAGATCACTAACACTTCGAGGAACTGAGAAAACAAAACAAAAAAATTTAAAAAATGTAAACAACAAGCTAGAAAATAATCTTCACCTTAAACAAGCCATGTTAGAGGCTGTATTTCAAAAGCAGCGAGCTCAAGATTTCAGCTTGAGATACAGACAATGTTGAGACAAGGGGTTTACTCCGAATTCAATTTAACTAGTATTTACCAGAGGAGGGGAAAGGTTCAGAATACAGAGCAGGTCAAGTAAAAGGATTGTGAAAAATTGAAAACACCTGCAAGGTGGGGCACATATGGTAGATGTGCTGACTATATAGGAGTAGACAGGAAGAAAAGGGGGATTGTATTCTGCATGGAAGAGCTGTCTGCTGCCATGAACCAGCATCTGAAACTGTTGAAAACTATTACAGCCATGTTCCCAAGCAAACAGCATTAGACTGTGTTGGACTTAGTCCTCTCAGCTTCACAGGGAATAGCCTGGAAACTTATTAGACAGAGGCCAGTGCATTTCATCTTAGCCCTTCCCAAAGAGCATGTTCAGGTGTGAGCAAGCATTTGCAGAAGTGCTGCTGCCATCCTGCTTAGGCTTCCTTCAGCCTAAATTCTAGCAAGGCACAGACATAATCCCTCTGAGCAGATTGTGAGTAAAATACTGGGGTGGGTTGGAGGGGGGGAGGGAAGGAGGCAAAAAACCCACCCCCCATGTATCTAAACTACAAGGGATAAGACAGTGAATTAACCTAGCTGGGGTTATTTTCCCTTCAAATTTTGCCTAAAAATCACTAGGAACTAAAGATATAGGAAAACTTCTGAAAGAACAGTTGAAAAGATATGGTTTTACAGCCTGACATAGCATTTTTTTCCTAAAATTAAATTAGTTTCATTAAAATATTAAATATTAGCTACAATAAGGTATTGAGAAAACAGGGTGTTAAATATTAGGGTAAAAGCTCTCAAACAGTGTTGTTCCAGATTTGCAACCAAGAGCCAGCTGGGAACTGGCTGTGACAACTCTGATGCTTCCAAGGGGGCAGGAGCATGGAAGGCAGCAGTAACTCACCAGAGGTAACTTCCAGCATTACTCATTTTTTTCTAAGCAACGATGTCATGAAGAAAACTTAGCTCCATTCCTCCATACTGTTCCTGTCCCCCACACCCCCAAATATAGTCCCCCAACAAGTTCAGGTTCTGATCCCAGCTATCCAAAGGTGTAATCAAATCTTGTAATAGTCAATAAAAGCATGAATTGATGAATAGATAATTAGATCTAAGTATTTTCATGATCCAATCTGCCCCGGCTCTTGCTTCATTAATCTGTGCACAAATGGCCTTCAAGCACAGGTGATTAACACTGCCAAAAGCCAGACATCCCACTTCTGTACTTCACAGCACTCGAGTATCTGAGGATGCAGCACACCCTCTCACATTAACTGAAGCTCCTACTCATTAGAAGCCCAAAGGAGCAGTTCTATTGGAAATGCCACTTGATTAGTCTGTGACTCAAGGAGAAGAGCCTTATTTATTATTAAAGAAAAAAAAATTCATTAAATTGTATTTTTCAGTAAACCTGGGACTAGCTGATCTCCACAGCTTTTTAGCTTGTTCTGGTACAGCCTTAAGCAGCACACTAGTGTTTCACAAAGATAGTTGGAAAGAGTTTGCAGAGCCTTTTTACCTCATTCTCATTTTAGCTAGTATAATGAAGATGGATGTTGAAACATTTAGCAGAAAAGAAAACTAGGATTTTTCCCCTTCCCCAAATTCTTACAGAGCTTCACTTTGGGCAATTCAGCCTCCTTTCAGAGCTGCTCTTAGAGACTGTCTTAAGACAGGTAACATTCTAGATTTGGAAAGTGAGAGGTCACATAATGCAATTGCTTCAGATAATCAGATCTGCAGAGTTACTGAGACATCAGCAATGTTTGTCACTGCCTCACAGGAGCTTAAAGCACATAAACAAAATCAATTCCAAGTCCAGAATCCCAAACAAATAAATTGGTTACCCAAACAAATGAGAAAGACGAAAGCCATTTTGCCCGAAGCCACTCAGATTTAGATCAACAGAACAGAGTAACCCACTGTTTCCAACCACTTTGGAATGTTAAAGGCAAAACATAAATTGACAACATAATGTCATCTTAATAAAAACAACTGGCATCAGTATCACAGTCCAAGTCTACCTATCACTGGTCCAACCGACCCCTTTGAATTTATTATTGAACAGGGAAACGAAATGTGAAAGTGTTTGTCTTTGAAATTAATTGGTGAGTCAGTATTCACCAACAAGTAAGTCATGACAAGAACTCTTCCACGTATAGTCCTCCTCCATGAGGTTCCAGCAAACTTTCTGCAGAAATCATTTAAGAGTTGTGTCTGTATAAGAAGGGGTTCAGCCAGGTACTGTGAAAATTATGGTGCACAACACCTATTCTATTAGAAATAAATGATCTCATTTACATTTTAATTCTGTGGAACAAGCCACTCTCAACAGGGCAGTTTGCTGGAGTTACTGAAGATGTACAGAAGTTGTAATTTTCATCATAAATGCACATTATGTTCTCATCAGAGAAATGAAAGGACCAAGAGGCATATTAGAGAAACTGCCTGACTGGGAGGTCCCTCCAGATCTTCACAAACAGTCTTTTCCTATCTTGCGGTATATTGTTGCACAGCTAAATATCACAAGAAGTCTTATTAGACAAATGGAAATAATTTAGAAAATATTGTACTTTTCATTGACCCTTTGAAATGAGTAACACCGTACAGATGAAAATCACACCCAAATATCTAAAGCTGTAAATAATTTAACTGAACAAGATCTAGATACATTCCAATAACTACAGAATGTACTGGTTCGTCTCTTTTATTTAGAGTTTAATTTCTTTGAATTGTGTACTCCTTAAAATAAGAATCTGCCATCCCTGGTGGATCAGAGGATGGAAAGACAAACTCTCGTGTAGGTGCTGCAGTGCACCAAATATCGTCTCCAATTTTTTTTCTCTTTCAGCAAAGACTGCAGTCGGGACTGGGTCGAAATCTGCTTAGAGGATGGGAACACTGGTTTTACTGCATGCCTTTTGTACTCACTGTGATCTTGATATTGCTCATGAGAAATTCAAGTAGTATTTGGCAAATAACTATGGCTCAGTCAAACAACAAAAACCCACTCAAATATTAAAAGACCTTGAAATACACTCTTCACAAGTTATTTCTACAGTGGCAATCACATGTTTATGGGGTGTTAGTACTTACAAAAAAGAGACAGAGCCCTTATTTTAAGCTCTGAGGTAGGGAAGTAACATTAACCCAGTGCTTTCATTTCTGAGGAGACAGACACAATCATTAAGTTGAAAGCTATCCTGAGGCAGAATTTTCTTCAGCATTTCTAACTGGGCTTGCATCACTTTATACAGAACAATCATGGGAGCCAAAATAAGAACGCTTCCAAGTCACTCTCACTGTCTTTCTGGTTTTATGACTATTAGCATTATTGTTTTCATGACAGAAGAGCTTCAGGATAACAGAACATCCCAGGAGAGCCTATAGCTTTTTAGCAAGCATTCCAAAGGTAGGGTGAGGATGGTTTTGCACGACATCAAGATCTGGGTCGACGCCAAACACAACCTAGACCAGGTCTCTGGGATATCCAGTGATGGGGTTTCAACAAGCACTGTTTCCTTTTTTCTTCTCTTCCCTTCCCACCTTCTGGGTTTTTCATTAGAAAACAAGATGAAGTGGGATTACTTTGGGGTGAAATGATTGGTTACCCACAAATGATTACCTCACAAATGATATCTGTAAAATGCTTTCTTCCAAGTTTCCCAGAAAAGAAAGGGGGGGGGGGGGGGGGGGGGGGACGACGACCAAACAGACAAACAAAAAACCACACAGAATAAACACCTCCCTCAAACCCCCTTTCCTGCTACCCCAAAAGAGGCAGGGGGCTAAAACAGCATTATCCAATGATGCAGCTTTCATTATACATTGAAACATTCAGATAATTTTCAAGATGCTGTCAATGGCAAAAAAAAAAACCCCAAAAACCAAAAACAACAACAACAACAACAAAAAACAGTGTAGCTTGATGAAGAAACTTCCCTTAGATTGAAAATTGTATGTGTAAACAGAGAATGAATTTAGCAGTTCTACCCACCTTATAACCACACTATTGTCAAAGGAAATCCTCACCTCAAGTGAGTATTTTTTACATTATTTTATAGACTCTGCCTGAGAACTGGGGCAGCTCTAGAAGGACACCTCACAACAGCACACAGATGCTTGAGTACCACACTGTTATCGTCTCTAACCACTCACTGAAACATGCCTTGCAGCAGAGAGAAAAAGGGAAGTCTGTAGCCTACAGAGCAAGGAAAGAGTCGAAATGATTTTGCTCATTCGCTGTCCTCCCCCCTCCGCTTATCATCATGCAGGAGGAGGAGGGCGATCTATTGATACTGGATCTAAAGACAGCTGCTCTTGTGATCCAGCGTGGCTTTTGTTAGCATCAGCAGAGCTGGGGAAAGAGAACAAACGCTCTCCCATACATGCATTGTTAGGGCAGGAGACAAAAGAATACCTGTTTTGAATCACTGAGGACTATTACTGTAACAAAGTACAAGATAACATTTCGCCAGAGGATACAAGAGATTCTGAGAGGAGCAACAATGAAACCAGACAACCTTTCTGTCATCTTATCAAAAACTGCTTGGGGTACTTACTGAACAGTGGGGGGGCAATAACAGCAAATAGAGAGCAAACACACAGTTAATCTTTGCACAAAGGCTTTTTGATAAGTAATAAAATAGAGTTAAGGGTGGCGCGCTGGCCTTTGCCAACTCACATTGCTTAGAAGAAAGGATATAAGACAGGCCTAAACAATTTTAAAATAAACAAATCCATACACAACAGGGGAATGTTGCATGAATGGATTTCCTCATTCTCATTTTTCAAGCAATTCAAGAAGCAATCAAAGCACTCTGAGGTTTGCTATGCTTTTACACGTTTTTTTTTGACACATTGCTTTACAGAACCTTCACAACAGCCCACTATCAGTAGCTTTGGTGTCACTGTATGGTATGTAAATGGAATAGGCAGATCTTTGACATAAAAATAATAATCTCTGGTAAAATTACAGTAGTAGAGTGTATCACAGCATCAGAACTATGGAAATATTAATACATGGATCTTTGACAATACAATGTAAGATGTCACTTTGAGTAGTTATTATGCTAATAATGGATACTTATTATAAAACAACATGAAAGAGGTAAGCTATGTGGGTGTAGAAAGAGATATTTAGTATTCAGAAAATGTATTTAAAAGGGGGGAAAAAAGCAAGTGCTTCATACAGTACCTAATCCCACATTAGGCAGATGAGGAGTTCCCTGGCAGATGGGTGTCGGGGTACTCTGGGACTTGGATGAAGCAGCACACTATCTCTCAAGGGAACACACATGCCATTATAATTTACAACATGCTCCGAGCTTGTTTTTGTTACGCAGTGGGCCAAATGAGACTGAAATCATGAAGGCGCAGGGAAAAGTGGCACTAGAGCTTTGAGGATTAACTAGAAAAACCGCTCATCAAGTCCAGCAGGGTTTCAAGAGAACATATTCTGATCCATGCTCACTGGCTTCAGAATAAAATAAATTCCGATACTAAAGAAAGAAAGAAACCACAATGAGGAAAATGTCTCATAATAAATTCCCTATACAAAGCAAGCAACAAGACAGCATCATGACTGGTTCCATTTAAGCTACAAGAAAGTGTCCATTTACATAAAAAACAAAAACAAAACAAACAAACAAAAACCCTAAGACTATTAAATGTTGCATTTAAAGCTAAAGGAAATATTTACAAAGAGTTTGTAATATAAGATGGAATCTGAGGAAAGAGAGCTTCTGTTTGTCTGATGGCTAAAGAGTAAATTTGTCTAGAATTTTTCTAGTTGGGAAAGGAGCAAGTTATAGATATTCTACATTAATTCTCATCAGGGCTTTTGTACTCTGTGCTAAGACCCTGTTTTCCACCTAATCTGAACTACAGAGTTACTCCGGGGGCTCAGAATCACCCGTTTGGCACAGCATTACCACACTCTAAATTCAAACCTCAGCTGCGCTTTACAAAAACTTCCATACCACCTAAGCCAATTGAAGCCATTCTCATCTTTACAGATATATCCCTCAGCCCTGAAACAAACACAAGTGCCACGTTTGTGAAGACAGAGCAGAAGATGCAACACTTCAGACAACAGCCATAAATAAAATTCTTATACACACAAACACAATCCATTTCAAACAGGAATGTTGGTGCTTGTGCTGCAGCAGTTGGAAATGCCTGTCTTTCAACATTAAGCCTTGCAGGATAATGCTTAGCTGCAATCTAAACCTTGGTGATTGCAGAACAACCAGAAGCTGTGTGATTACTTATTGCAGTTCCTAGTCAGGGAGAAGGAAATCTGTCACGTAGCCCACATGCAGGTACAAGGAACCCCTTGTCTCAAACAAAATAACACAGGGAATTATTTGGATTCTGCTTACAGCTGCAAGGAGTTCCTCATGCACATTTCTGTGTACAGATGCATCTCCAGGACAATTGTGCTGACCATGGACTAGAACACAGATCCCTCTTTTCACTACTTGGCAATTTCCTGGGCCAAGTTTATTCAACCACACAGACATGCACCACCCATCCTTTCCCCTCTTTCATATTCCTACAACTTTTCCAGGTTAGATGCAGGCTCCCTGATAACTTTATGGCCTTTTAGGTGGTTTTGTTACCTTCTGTCTTAGAAAGAAGGCAATGGACACCTGTGAAAGCTATCAACAAGAACCTGGGAGTCTGCAAACTAAAAGTTACTGCTTTATTAACATGACAGCAACAGACAGCTGTGACCAGCCACTGCTATGCTCAAATCCCTGGTACCTCCCAATCTACAACTTGACTTTGCCCTACTTTCATTCTGAACTTAATTACTGCCCAACATACTATGAACAAGATTTGGCCAGTGGTATTTATCCAGTAGAAAGCACTACTGCTATCACTGCTATCATCAGTTAGACCTGGAGCAGGCTGGTAAGATGACAAGAAAAACAAGGCATCTAGGAGAGAGCAGTAAGTTTTCCACTGTACACACCCTTTAGAGATATGCAGATGTAGGGGGGAGCGGGGTGGGGGGGGGGGGGGGGGGGGTGGGCAGGAAAAGAAAAGCCTTAGGCACATTCCTCCTAACTCTCATGATTAAATTCCTACTTTTACAGTATTTAGGTGTGTTTCTTTCCCCTAAACCTTCAGTTCTAATAATCAAGGTATTTTGTCATACTTGCAAATTTCCCTTTACAGAAAGGTGGTGGGCAGAGCATAAGAAAACTCTTGAAAAGAAGGCTCCTCCAGAAGCTAAAAAGCAAAAGTCATTCATAAATCATTCATCTATCCTAAGCTATACTCATCACTGGGATCCTGTTTCATGACTTGAACTGCAAAGTCTACCATAACCACTGAATTTTCCTTCTCGACAGGTGAACATAACTCATTTTGCTCTGTGTGATAGGAAGCCCTGGAATTTTTCTTGGCATTTTAAGATAAACTGTCCCTTCAGGCTCTTACAGTCTCCTCTTCCTTTCTAATACCAAAGCCTCAATTAGGCCATGATTAAAGAGGATGTACTTACAGGTACTAGCAGAAGGTAAAGGTTGTCAGTTTTATTACAGGTCAGGAATGTGTTTCTCTCTGTACTCTAGATTTCAGAGTTTAATGGGGAAATAGAGTTTACTAGCAGGCAAGTCAGACTTTCTCAACAGGATTCAATCTTGATTATCAATTAAACAAGCTTAGAAATATCTAACCAGATGGTTTCTGCCAGTCAACAGAAGTCTTAAGGGGAAGACAACTTACACCCATTGACAGAAATATCTAACAGAAAACTAAAACAAATCCTACAGGAGATGTGCTTCGTGTGATGCTTTAAATTCCTCTTTGCTAAAAAAACAAGAGTGAATCTGTGTACTGCAGAATATTGTTTAAGAGAATTCTTCAGCTCCATTTTCTTTGTGAATTTATCATGCTTCAGAGTGCTGATTAGCTTTTAGGAAAATGTGATGCAAAATTGTTAACTACTGTGGCATAGAAGCCAGGCATTCAAGTCCTCACCCCATCTGCATTGAGGCCCAGCTCCATTTATTCTCCTTTGCTTTTTACCAGTTCCCCTCTGCTTTCCTCACACTTCAGCTTCTGCAAAGATTCAAACAGATACCTATTTTTTAATTGCCAAAGAAAACATTGCTTTCTCCTGCACAGTTCTTCACGTGGTTTCCTCACAAAGATGACACTGTCCCATAATGTTTAATGTGCAACATTCATTTTTGGAACAGTAACAAGCTGAAAGTCTGGTAATGCGCACTCTCCTAATTTAGAAATGGAGCTTTATAACACTGAAATATTGCAAGAAGCTCCACTGGTTGCCCTTCCATTAATTTGTTACTTACTGTGTTGGATTCTCATCAGCAATTCCTAATTGATGTACTTTGAGCCATGCCATCAAATATTCTCTATGGATCTAGTTGGCAATAATGGTTAATTTCTAAATTTTGGTAAGTTAGTGATTATTTAGGTTGTGATTACTTCAGAGTAAATATATTCTTGCATTTTGGAAAGCCACAATTAAGAGTGGGCACTGCTACAGATAAATAATATACTGCAATAAGTATTCTTATAATGGTAATGTATGATGAACGGCCATTTTCCAGATGCTACAGAACTAATTGTGCTGCCAACAGAAGCAGCCAAATCCAAAACAGATCCATATGAGGAATTACTGTTGAATCAATCTCATCAGTGAGAAAAGCTTCTGCCACACAAACCTTTTTTTCACCTTAGCATAATCTTCATAAAGTTAATGAAATGCAACTTACCTCTGCTACAGCTGTAAAACCTAAGTAACTCCCATGCAGGTGAGTTGGAACTGATATAAAGTAGAGCCAGGACTAAGAATATTTTCCATCAGAGCGAAGAGTGATCTGTTAACACGGTGATGTGACACCACTGCAAAGCAGCCTCTGTGAGGAGCAAACACTGCCTGCCACAGATCCCACTCTGGCCCGGAAAAAAAAATGTAGTAGCAGAGCTGTCATACTGGAACTGCATCATCACCCAAAAGTTCTTTACATCCTCAAGTCTTATGGCACAACTGGCCCCACACACACACCAGTTGGTTTCTCTACAGGGTAAAATATTTCTCCACAAAAAGAAAAATCATATTTCTCCTCCTATTTTTAAAGAAGTAGGCAAGTAGGATGTATGGACTTTAAGACCAGAAAGGGTGTCTAGAACATCTAGTTTGACTTTCTTGAAACAAAAGCCAAAAGCCTTCAGCCAAATATACAATACAAACAAAACCACCAAGAGGAAGACTTATATCACAACCTTTCCCAGTCATCACTAAGCTAATCTTTAGATTTTTAGTATTTTTAATCCTCCCTCATAAATCAGTACCTCTAGCTCTCAATTATTTTAGTAACAGGATCTCTGAGCTGTATCATGTATAGAAAATTAATGACCTTTAAAACAGAAGGTTTAGTTACACAAACATTAATTGCTATCATAGCGCAAATGAATAGTTAGCAGGCCCATGAAATGTTTCTCTCAAGCACCTAATTCCAGAGAAGGGAATACTTTACACAAATCCTTGGATGACACAAGGTCAAACGCAATGAAGTTCCTATCAGAGAAAAATCCTGCTTAGGTCTATTTGCCAAGTACTGCAAACAGGTTAACCATACACATCATTAAGTTCTGAATCCCATTATGATCATATGGCATCAACCTGATTGTAATTACAGTGCCTTAGGCAGAAGATGCCATTTTAAGTAGAGACTCACTACTCTAGACAAGTTTTATAAATGGTCCTCATTGACTGTCATTTCCAATTAGAAGAAATAAAAGCATTAAAGTGGCCACTTTGATGTTGGAAGTGACCGTTCACCTGGACTGTTTCCCTAATGGATGAGGATTAAATTTACTGTGACAGCACCTAACCACATTTGGTATGGCCTAAAATTTGATGGTACCAGTATCACATCAGCAACAGGCTGAGTTGGTAAGACCCTGACATGCAGTGTTTGCACCCTGACATGCAGGAGTATGATTATTAGTATCCTAGGGGATACTATAAAACCTAGGCTTTTTCCAATTACCTACTTTACATTTCAGTAGCTAAAAGAATGACACATAACTATACTATGACCTACAACAGAATTTTCAAAGGAACACACATTTTTCTCTTTTATATTTTTTTTTCTGCTTAATGTATCTCAACTTTATTAATTTCAGCTACAAAGTGTTTTGATTCCCAGTAACAACCAAAAACCACAAGTAAGCAAATCATAGGTAACATCCCTCTCTCCAAACAAAGAAAATATTGTATTTCGAACATAGTAGTGCCTCTTTCAGTTGGCACAGCCATGTGAAATTAAATCTAAAAGCTAGCTCCAGTGAGTGATTTTTATACTAATCCTGTGTAACACATTTTACAAAACTGTCAAAAAGATATATAGTTCAGTTGCTGAATACAGAATGGAAATTGTTTACTTTACAATCCAAACTTCTCTATTTACATAAAAATAACTTCAGTACAGCAGAAATTTTAGCTACAACACAATATTAATGGAGTTCAATTGCATATTATTCTAAATTGGTTATTTTACAGTCATTGTAACATTAGATCTAAATACAAGACATAGACTTATACTTGCAGTATATTTTAGTGTGTAAACAATATTTCAAAAAGAGCTTTTCTAAAGCTACCACCGTCCTAAACTCTGTATTTGTATACAGGCACAAAAGTCTATTCTAGTATTAATGTTGCTTATCTCAGAATTACAACCTGATATTCCCATGAGAAAGACTGACAAACACTTCCTGGTTGTAGAATGAGCCATGTATCACCTTTGCTTTATCTCTTCACTGACATTTTTTTAGTGTCCCATTTATTGGCACAGCTTTGTTTTATATTGGTTTTACTGTCGTCCTAGCTGTAACTGTATGTTACACATGCCTCTCTACAGTCCATCCACGAAGGAAATGAATCATTACAGCTTTTACTTACAGGGCCTGACTTTTCATTGCAAGCTGTAAGGCTCATGCTTCCATCCTCAGCATCACTCAGCACACGGGCCCTTCCATTAGATTGTGTTATTAGCCAGGAGTCCTCTGGAGAGCTCTGCTTCCACCGGGAAGTGCCATAAACATGAGCCGCAGTGAATGTCAGCTGGGAAGAGAAATGCATTGCTGTATCCCTTTAATGGGAGAAGTTGCTCCCCAGTGCAGCTGGCAAGCTGTTCCCAGGCTGCCCTTTGGAGCCAGCCAGAAGACAGCAGTTCATGTTCAGGAATTACTTTCTATTTGCTTTCATCTTCCTTTAGATTGAAGCAGCATTTTAGCAAATGAAGTAAAAATTTTAAAGCTGCCACTACTGTATGGCTGGGACAGCCTGCAGGCTTCTGCTTTGGGAGGGAGGTGATCCCCACCACTCCTCTGAGCCTGGTATTGATGTCAACAGCATCATGAGCTTGAGGAACACATCATTTACTCCAAACAGCTGTCACACCTCCCAGGGCCAGCGCTGCAGGAAGAGCACCCTCCTGGCAGCCACACTGCCATGGGTTGTGAAACCAGAGCTTTCATACCTTGGTTCTGTTGCCTCTCCAGAGCTATGTGACCTTTTGAAATCTCTAGGCTTTTTCCTGAAGACCTAAGAGGTAAGCACCATTTATTGCTGGTACTTACACAGTTTTGAAAGTCTTGGCTCGACACCAAAGTGCAAGGGGATCAGAATTTCCTGCAAGGAATATCTTCACCTAACAGCTTGCCATGAATCCATATCTGGCTGTAAGAACCTGTCTCCTGAGTTACTGAAATAAGATCAAATCTGAAATTCTTTTAAGGAAATATTTTTGAAAAATTGTTTTAACCAGCTCACCTCCCCCATTGACCCATCAACTCTCCCTCCGGTCTGCTGGATCTGTTGAAGCTGCATCCTCAGAGATGCACAGAAAGGGACTAAAAGAAATGTAGAGGAGGAGAAGGAAGTAGCAGGCAAAAAGTTAATCTAGACTCTCTCTTGTCCAGTGCCTAGCCCTCATACTAATGAAGAAAAATAGAATAACAACAAACAAACAAACAAAAATCAAATTAAACCAAGAAAAAATAAAGGGGAGGGGAGAGAAATAGAGGGAACTTCTCAGGCTTTGAGTGTAACTGGGTCATGGTCACCAGGCTGTGACTCTGTGGAGTACATAGTTTGAGAGACAGAAGGCTTGGCACACAAAGCAGGCCACAATAATGAGCAATGGCAGATTTGCATGTCAGGTCTTTCCACCATAGTACAATTAGTCTGCTGATACTGTAGGCATGACTAAGGATGGCAGGATATGAGGGTAAGTGATAGAGACAAAATGAATGATTAAATGGCCTCAGACCTAACTTGTGACCTCATTCTATCATAACAGCAAAAAGTGAGAGAACTCGTGTGCGGATCAAAAACCTGGCAGGGTTAGCTGAGCACATGAGACAAAAGAAATAGCACAGTGCACTCATTCTTGGGTTGCCACGATGTTCAATCTGCACCAGCGACACAGAAGACTCAGGTAGCATCTGGGTCCCAGAACAACCTTGCTAACTACCAGGGGAGATGATTAGGCTGCTTCCAAAGATAAAAAGCAGCTGGTGATTAAGGAGAACCAAGAGGCAGCAGAAACACTCTTGGCATCTGCTGCAGAGCAAAAAGCAACAAAAAGACTGGAATCCACGTGAAAAATATGTCACTCTCCAGATCTCTTATCCATGTAGCACACAGCTCACGAGGCTGAACTGGGACCAATTCAAGAATGCTAGTTAACTCTGCACTGCAGTCTTTCCCATGGTCTCCACAAATCCAACTCGAAAGACTGGTTCTAGGCTCTTCTCTTTGCTCTGCTAAATACAGTCCCCTTTAGGCTCTAGGAAGTGGGTTCAAGAGGTGCCAGGATATGTCTGAGAGACTAGAGAGACTAGAGAGACTAGAGAGAGAGAGAGTCACTAGAATCACCAGGATGTGGCAGCTGGTGAGAACAGGTTGTCTTAATTTTCCTGCTCTGTCTGCATTGCTTCCCCGTGGCAATTTACAGGGGCCCTTCCATCAGACTGTGATATTAGCCAGGAGTCCTCTGGAGAGTTCTGTCATCCCAGTTCTGTTCATAAGCAGTTACAACCATGAGCAAACCACCTTGTCCTATGATGAATTGCCAATCCCAGGAACCAAGCATTATGCAACACTGAAAGTTTTCCAAAACTGTCCTGTGTCATACTCTGGTTACCAAAGGTAGCTACTATATTCCACGTTTGTGGGAGAGACAGCCACCTTTCGACACAAATTTGTGGCATTTTCTCTTTAGAAACACTGAAATGCAGTGATTCAAATCCCTAATGAGACCACAAAAGAGTCTGCTGTGGCTTTTAGGGAATAAGCAGACATGATGAGATTTTGAAAGGAAATGGGCACAATTGTGGTAATCTGTACAGTAACAAGAAATTGCTACTGGAGATCTACCCAGACACAATACTACAACCAAGGGATTGCACAAGCAGCTAAATAGGGGGAGAAATTTACCTCATCAGTAACAGAGCTGCTTCAAACAAACAGGCATTTACCTTTCCCATAATTATTATTTTAATCCCTACCACTGTAATTGGATAAAATCATAAAATCATTTAGGTTGGAAAAGACATCTAAGATCATGGAGTCCAACAGATAACACTGTCAAATCAATCCCTAAATTGTGTCCCTAAGCCTACCCTGTTAAACTCTTGCCCTGAGTTATCCAGTGTCTTCAATGAGTTCACAGTATGGCAGAGCATTTCTTCTGACTTACTTTTGTCACTTTTAACCTTCACCAAAAGCTCCTCGTTCGTCCCTGACGGTAGAAATAGCATTTCTTGCTCTGTAAAGCCCACACCTTTGTTGTCTGTAACCTTTTATCGTCTCACTTCTGATTCATTTCCTCTCCAAGGTAAACAGTCCCAATCTTCTCAATCTTGTACTATATGAAAGTTTTTCCTTGTCTGTTTAAAAAATGATTTATGTAAACAGTTAAAAACTTACTTTGTTAGCTTAGCTTGTATCTATGAATTAGCCACCCGTATTAAATTTGCATTAGCTAGGTTTAACTGAATTAAGTGTATACACACAGGACTTTGCCCCAAATTCCTAAAGTCAGTTTAAAATTACACCTTTTGTTAAAGCAGAGCAAATGAAGGTGTAGTTAGGCCACAGCCAGTTTCTGACCCACAAATGCTTCCAAGAAGAATTCAGGCAGTGTTTCAGGAAAGGGTATATTTCAACAGACCCCTTGGAGAGTGTTATCTCCATTATCCTGAAATTCATGAAGCCTCCACGCATAGCAGGGAGTTATTCTTCTGAAATATTTTCCATCAGCAACACAGGGATTTGTTACAGAATTAACTTAACATGTTTTACCTTGATAGCACCTCCATTTGTGGGAGATAGTTTATTGCCTAGGCAAGACAAAGTGCTATTAAACCACAGATTTTAATTCAGCTGCAAGTAAGCTGCCCTATTGTACCCAGAACACAACAGCGATATAATGAAAACTGCTATAAAAATTAATTCTGAGAATATCAAATACAATCATTGTTAAGTTTAAACAAAGGATATTTGCTAGTTCATTCCAAGACTTAGCTGCATTCAGAATCCAGTGAAAACTGGCTTTTACACATAGAAACACATAGAGACATTTGCCTATGGAGTAGGCAAGTTTTAAATTATGGCTATTAAATGCATGGTATTTCTTAATGACAGCATTCATTGTTATCCTTGTAATGATACATTTGACAAAGGAAGAAAAGAGGAATTTATCGAAAAGCTGCCAATGGATTTTAATAAAAAATACTTCCCAATAGAAGGCAACAACATCCTTATCTACTAGGCCAGTGCTTGAGTATTTCTCAAGGAATTTAGATACTATTTTGCAATAGAAACTTACAGAAAGTTACAAAGAAGCAAATAATTCTAAAACTCAAACATACAGGCCACTGAGTTGAAAGAAAGTAATTTCCCACATTAACATTTAGATCTATTATACATGCAAACAAATTTCCATGCAAATCAGACTTCACTTATTGTGTATTTTGCTTTATTTAATGAAAAATGAAAAAGACAGAAGAACACCTAACCCCTTCCATTTTGCCTAATAAGTTGCTGCTGCCAACAGGACACTGGTGATGGCATTTCTGTTGAGGCTAATGACAGAGAAGAAGTGTGCACATAAACATGAGAAAATTCCTGCTCAGGTTAGAGAGAGCAGCCACCCGGCTTGGCCGTCACGTTCACCTCTATTCACACAGTAATTGCTGTACTCTGGAAAGCTGACTAGACCCATCATGATCTCAGAACACTAGTTATCCCCTACTGAATCATTTTCAAAATTGGTAAATAATACAGCTAAGTATAAAAGGAGAGATCATCAGACAATTCAGCTTTAGAGAACTCACTTTCACCGTATGCAGAGAACTGGCAAAAGCAGCTGAATTACGCAGTCAGCCTTGGTCACTGCTACAGCTGCAGTCGTGGCAGAGATGGCCCTTGCTCAGACTTCTTTGTGGCCATGCCATGTGTGTGTCCCTTGACACTTCCCTATAACCTTCATTCCTCTTTTCCCACAGAGAAATGTGCTGGCAGTATCCTGCCCCCATCAGCTCCGCGCTAACGGGATGTGCAGGCTGGATGGGCAGAGCGGCTGTGGGAAAGGCTTACACAGAGCCCCATTTTGCTTCAAAACGCCTTCCTGCCAGCTCACTTCTCCTGCCTAACTCCACTATCTATAGCTTTCAAATGCTTCCCCTTCATAATCACACCTCCTACTATTCTGAAGACTATTTTCTGGGAACGCTGAACATATTTGTTGGCTCACTGGCCCCTAGAACACTGACTGCTCATTCAATAGCATTCACACAAGACTGGAAAAGACTTGTCATCCTTTTACTATCTGGCACTCTGTTACTAGCTTACTACTGTTTCCCTCCACAGTACAGGTCCAAATTGAATGTCAGACACAGGAAAATGCCAGCAAAAGCTCCGATTCACAGTCAGGAACCAGCCACAGGATGCAGTCCAAAACTAGATACACACTGGCACGTTACCATTATTCACACAAGGTTTGCCATGAGTAAAGCCCTTTGTCATTCTTCTTTTTGACAATGAGGACAGGCAAAATTAGGGTTATTACAGTATTTCAAATATCTACTGGGTGATAACTTCCTATAGTGGCAACATTAGTCAAAACTTCAAGCAGACATTAAGACAAACAGATTCTCCTGCTTCCGCAGCCAGGACTTCTCAGAAGCAAATTCCCACAGAGATCACACAACCTACAGTGTAATTGTCTCCTGGTTGCCTAAATATTCAGACAAGGAAGGAAGGGATTAGGCCTGTAAGACTTCCTGCTCACTAGCCAGCCTGCCAAGCACATCCACCACCCAGGCTCATTCCTCCCGCTGCCAGGCTCTGTGACTGACTGACCTTCCCAGACTCTGCACAGCCACAGCAAATACACCTGGGGCATTCCTGATGGTGGCCGAATTGTCAGCTAAAATAATCACCTGGCTGTCACTAGGAGCAACACAGGTAGGGCAAAGGGGAGCAGCTCAATGCGCATGCTTTCAGTCGACATGGTAAATGGCTAACATATGGTAATTCTAAGGGGGCTGACACGCTGCAGCAAGTTATTAAAAGGCTGGCACTCAGCTGAAAGAGCTGACACTTGAAAGTTACTCCCTAGAACAAAAGAGAAAAAATGAAAGTGAAATGTGACTGAACTGTTGTCTCCCATGCTCATATTTTGTTGACAAATTTATTTGTAGGTATGAATTCGGCCCTTTCTTAGGATTGCCACCATCAGCTGATAGAAAAGCAATCTGACTCTATTACAGATGTGTTACTCTTCAAACTGACACCCCAGCAAGAGCAAGAGGACAAAGAATTCCTCTCTTATAATCTGTTATGCAGGCTAAGGCTACTCTACCAACTGCAACATTTAACATTGTTATGCATCCCTTCTAATAAAGACTACTTAGAATTTGTAATATTGTGTTATAATGAAATATCTCTTAAAATATATCAGCCTTTGAAAAAGCAAGTTAGCCAACAGTTTTCACTTCAAAATACATTTTCTTTTTAAGGTGCTTCAAACCACTGCTCAGTTATTACACTAACACTTTATATCAACTATTTATTAGCAAAAATAGATTCAGATTAGGTCTCACATCCCCAGCACACTGGTGTTCCTGAGCTCTAAGATTGTTTTTGATACAGTAGTGTCTGCAATATTGTACTGTTGAAATATTATACTTAGTGCTACATGAACATCTAAGTGTACAAGTTTTGTTGTAGCAGCACTGTTTAATTACATGAAGGAAATGATGCTTCTCACACAAAACCTCAGAATTCCAAGATCTGATCATGCAAGCATGCAAGACTGCAGTTTTATTTATAGTTGCATTCACTTTAGACAATTGTCAAGTAATTCATATCAATTTTTGGAGTTTGAGTGCACCTGAAAACTCTCTGTAGATGCCATTTTGTTTGAAAAAGCATCAAAGCATTTTCCAGCACAGAATCATACAAGAACAAAGTGGAAGGTTTACAGCATTCTCCTGCTCCAAGGACAGATAATTTCTAATCCCAAACAAAATCTCATCAAGGGACTTTCTGGAGGGTTTTGTGGGGAACAGAGTAAGATTTAGACTATGCATGACCAGTAAAATTGTTATTTTAGTAAACTTTAAATCTTTGGATTTATTTGAAAACTAGACCTATCCATGTCCCTTCCTTTTTCTTCAAATGTGAAAATTACTCCCAAAATTATACTGCTCAAAACAATTCTCTTAGCTCTGAAGAACAGAAGTGAGTTTCAATTTCCCATTGATACTAAAGAATGTCATTCTCCTAAGTGTGTAAATGTAAGAATTCTGTAAAGAAGGCTGTCAGAACAGTGACAATACACATCTGACCCCATCTGAACCTGCTAATAAACCTTCCTCTGGATTATTTTTTAACAATCTGTACTTCTCCACTTCCTCCTGCATAGTTTCTACTCGTAACAAGTTTTACTTGGTCATAAATTATTTTAGGTCAATAAAATGTAACATGCGTGTGAAAAATGTGGTGAAATTCCTTTGCTAGTAGGACACAAAATTTGCCCTTAGCCTTCTATGAAGTAAAATATTAGATCTCAGCTTTAAAGATGTTGCTCGAATATTAGAAGAACTTTTCCAAACCCTGTGGTTTTTTAAATATAGTAATTTACTAGTCCTTTTGATCCTTACCCATCTGGGCTGATGCTAAAGTGCTGTCAGAGAGGTACAGTAATACTCATGGCAAGGGTGTGGTCTGTTTTCTGTTGCTGAGCCCACAGGAGCACTGCCAGCACACCCCGGCACTGGTTCGGAAGGGGATTGGAAGAAAGGATAGTAACAGACTACAGATGTGAGGTAGGATTTTGTCCCTCTCTGTGGCCAGATTGCACTGGCATCCAGTACTAGCTGCACTAATGGAGTACCGGAAGAGTCTTTTACCTATGGTGAATGTGCCTCCAGATCCTCCAGATCAAGCCTGCCGTACAAGCAGGTCCCCCATTCTTGCTAACTGAGGGAAAAGGGATGAACTGCCTTGTTTTTCTTTTCTGTAACTTAGCCTTTAAAATTTATCAGTAGATCCCATTGTTGTATTTATGCATTTTACATTGGTTTGGCTTTTAAACACAAGTTTTATTATTTTTGCCTCACTGCTGTACATATGCTTCTCCCCCATTACTTTATGAATCACGATAACATAACAAGCGTTGGTTGGAAGAAGAACCCAACATTTTCTGTCGTTATTCTGCACAACGCATACGCTTTGTTTGTGCAGGGTAGCTTGGTGCACAGTGTGTTTCTGTACTTTTCATTTGGCAGCTCACCTTTTAAATTCTCTGCAGTGATCTCCACACTACCTTTCAGAGGCCCTGACCCTGACTGCTGAACTTCTGTACTTCTCACAGTGCCCTGGGTAGCTGTAACAGTCTCTGCCACAGACGTGTGACAAAACAAGAACCACACTGCGCGCTGAGACTATTGATACCACAGAACTCTGTGTCAACAGGTGTAACTGCTCTTGACCTGTGTCTTAAAAATGGCAAAAGTTCTACCTATGACAGATTCATCTATAATTTTCCTTTCTGTAGGTGAGAAATAAGTCATCCCTATCAGCAAATAAAAGTTTAATGCTTTAGGGCCTTGTTAACTGTTGTGTCACGGTCTCTTCCTGCTCCTAGTTCTTAATATCACACAGTACATAATGCATAAGCACTTATTATCTACGGTTTTCTGACTTTCCTGTCTCTAGTCTCTTCCAGTTACTACCATCAGATGTAGATGTACGAGGTGTCACAATATGATCATCGGCAATATGCACAGTCACTTGTGAAATACAGACTGATGTTGCAGAATGACACCTTTCACCTTGCTTGAATCTGAAGACAAACATGGGCAGTACGGATAGTTCTGGCTAACAGGAATAATGCCACAGTCAATAGGATAGTGTGACCAAACAGATAACCTGCTGTGAGCAGCTAAGTCTAACTCTAAAAGAGCAGCACTTAAGTACAAGTGTGACTGCATTATTTGATCAGTTAGGAATACCTCAGTTACTGTTTTGTGTGCAGCAGTATAAAAAAGCATATGACTGTGAAACCCTGCCTAGAGAGAGAAAGCTGTTGAATCTTACCAATGGACAGAACATGCAGAGCAGAGAGCTCAGAGCCTTTTTCCTGCCCTGAGCAGCATTTCCCAGCACACGATAACCCCAATTTTTATGTTGATCTGGCTGATTATCATGAGAGTCCTGTGGTGTATCCCTTCTTGTAAAGATTCCCTGAGACACATTGACCTTGATCGCCTCTGATGCTCTAACCTCCACATGGCCTCCACATCAATTGAATTGATCCATCAATTATTTATCTTCTGCACAGGGTGTGTCCTCTTGACAAGCTCAAGAAGTGGCACCTTTGGATCCCATTTTAAGGTTTAATAAGGCTATGCTTTGTGTAAGACCACAACAGCATGTGACACCGCATTAGCCACCTCCCTGCTGGGAGGCAGATGAAGTCTCACTCTTTGTCGCTGCCTTGCTCCTCTTTGTCTCTTGAAAATCTTGCCTGGCTTTCCTTCCCTCTAAATTTGCTGCTCCTCCCTTCTGCCTTTGGAAACATATTCATGACCTCCTCCAAACTTAAATGTTCTCTGTTTAAGAAAATATTTCCCCAAGCGCACAACAGGCACCCTTTGACTACGTGCACTGAAGTGACTACAGAACATCTGCGGATGTCTGTCTTTGAGGCCATGCCAGCAACTTCGCCATTTCCCTGCATCCATCTTAACAGCCATCTGACAATGATGTGTCATTTCCTGTGCCCCTCCGTGTATGCAGGGATGTAGATGATAATGTGGATGATGGCTGCTCTGCTTAAGTAAAAAGTGTTTTATCACTTGGAAATTTCAGCATGTCCCTGACACAGTAAAGTTGAAACATGCTTCCAGTTATAAATTAGTCCATATAGAAGCACTCTAAAAAGGGACTGATCTTCCTGAAACCACTTACTAGATTGGGGAAAATTTATTTTAAGAGCCCATCCTATGATAGTCATGGGAAAAATAAGACAGGACAAAAAATGGGGACTATTTAAGTTCTAAGATCTTTGGGGAGATCCTTTTTAGCCTGTCATATCTCAAACTAAACTAAACCTAAGTATTATTGCATCAGCTTCCTTTGGCAATGACTTGCTGTTGCCTTTTATTAGATATGAAACAATAGGTGGGAGAGAGTAAGCCAATTAATTATTAAAAGTGGTTTTCACATACTTTGAAAGTCTGCATGTCCTCGAAGCACACTCAATAAAGTTAACAAGGCTAACCAGGGCACTGTACAATGTCTGTGGAGCCTCAGCTGGAGTTTTGCGAACAATGTGGAATTCTGCTGTGTGCTTCCCCAACTCCACATGGACCCAGTGCACACTTCATAAAGCTCTTCTGTCTCAAAACACAAACCTTACAAACTTCTCTCTTCTACACCTACTCAAAAATTGCTGCTTTCAACTAGCTTTCCAGCTACTCCCTCTCTGCCCCTCCACGTCACTCCCTCTCACTCTTAGTTCACCTGAAGAGCAGAAGTTATTTACAACCTACCCCCACACATCATGCTCACCTGCCCATCTCTGAGGTCTTGTAATCACCCTTCCTGTGTCATGTCTGATTGATACAGTAACTACCTCAAGGCAATAAAGGACTCTTTTTGAATCCACACAAAAACACAATGCCTATTTATTTATACTACATTGAATACAGAATTTCTACTAAATATAATAGCCATAAAAATTATATTTAGTAGATAGTAGCCCTTTAACACCTTTTCCACAAAGACCTTGAGTATGTTAGTTTGGATCCAAAACCGGAATTTCTGCTATGGTCTCCTAAAAATCAGTACAGACTCAGTAATAACCTCAGAGAGAAAACCATCACAAGGTAATAGCAAAAAAGAGATGTCAGTGGTGCTTGAGGCACTTGTTAAAATCAATTAACACAGACTCTGTGCTGATGGAACAGGCATGGGTTCCACAGTATTTTAATTTCATTCTCCAATCAGTTATCAGAATCTTTAGCAGATGGTCTAGCACTAAAGGGGGGAATATTACCTTTATTTTCCCTGCACTTGCTGACCACATTATCACTTTGAATAACTTGTGTTGAATAGCTTTTTGGACACAATAAACTCTGTAACCATAGGACAAGGTGTTCAACGGAATGAATTCCAAAGCCCAGGAACACTAAGTGCATTAACCAAGCTTTGTGGCTTGAGTTTGTAATTTTTATTCACCCAACACTTGCTTTTCAACCAAGGAAGCTACTCCTATTCTGCTTCTGTAAGGAGATTGGTCTTCATATAACATATAATGAAAATAACAACTGTATTTAAACACACGGCAGAAGCTATTAGGCATGGAAGAATTGCTCTTTTTCTAGTAAATCATGGCTGTCTAACAAATTTTATACATAACTGTCCTTGTCCATACTATGAGCCAAATGTTGTCTTGTTTTATCCCAGTTAAAATGCACTGGTTACTAGAGTTCCTGAAACAATAAATATTGCACCTATATCTCAGAAAGCAATGTAGGGAATTGAAATAAACCAGAAATTTTTGTTATAGGCAGAGGAGAATTTCAGAGCCACACAGAAAGGATGACAGTGAAGAAGGAAAGAAACTACTGTAAAATACTGACATCTGCATTGCCTTTCAGATCTGTTTTATTTTCTTCTACACATTTAGACATCACACTAAAACCTGATCCGATCCCTACTTTTAAGGAAACTATTATCAGTGGTCCTGTTGTTACTTTTCCCATTTACAGCTGTAGTCCCAATTTCTTTACTATTTGGGCATTTTCAGAGACAAAATGTTAGAAAACACTAACTCTACCGAGACTCTGCAACTTTTTATACCATTGCCGGACAATTACTACTGGCAGCTAGTCAGTACAAAAATCCACCTAGCACAAGGTGCTGGCAAATAATCCCAGTCACTATATGAGCAGCATGGCTACAGCCAGGCAGAGAACAACAAAATATGGAACCAAACAAAAACTGAACCACTTCACACATCAGTAACTATACATCTCTCTTAGCTCAGGCAATTAAGTAAACTGAAACTTCAGTCTAGTAAAAATTGCTGTGCCCTAAGGATTCAGCACAACACAGTAAGTTTTTACCACAGATAGAGATGGTCTAAAAACACTGTGAGCATCTAGGAAAACACTGGGAATAGCATGCAACAACATGGGTATTGTTCATCTCTAGCTTCATTGATTATCCATTGTTTGAAGCCTCAGATTTGTTACAAGCTGGCACTCAACTCTTGGCCAGGAGCGCCTGTGAATACTGGGCTTTTGAGAACAAGCTAAGGATATGCCATGCACTGGCCAAGCTCTGAGCTGTCATATGCAGTCCTGAATAGGACTGCTTTCCAGTCTCGGCACATAGGCATGAACATATACCACTGCATCTGAGTCAAGGCAATGTCCCAACCGCTCAAGAGGAAATAACAAAGCCCTTTTCAGTGCTGTGTCTTCCTCCAAGTAGGAATCCTCACAACCCTCCTGCAGCCAAGACAAAATTGCCTTTAGCCAGAGAGTCAGTTCTGTGTCTTCTGCGTACAAAACTTGTGGTTGTGTTGCTGATGATTCAAGAGCATTGTTCAGCTCCCACCCATGATGTTCATTGTTTATGTCCCTGGATTTGTTACCTAATCAACTACATATGCACTTAATTTCACTCTGTATTAACTCTAAGCAGTATTTACTTTTCATGAAATCTCTCTATTACAATGAATATCTCTATGTTTACCCCGGGAACCAGTCAGAGTGTGATCACCTTTTCAAGCCTCATCCCCTTATTGATCAGCTGGATGAAAACTTTAAACAGCTGTAAGACTGGTAAATTTCACCAAAACATTTCTCATACAATTTATTTGAGAGGACAACTATTTCAAATAGCATATTCTTCTTTCCAAAATCTCAATATTGGTTAAAATTTTGAAGAATCATTCACATGCACTATCATGTGTGTTGTTTTAACACAAACACAGGCAAATCACAGAAGTCAATTCCTCACTCTCCAACTTTATGCTTTAATATGAAACCCACATTCTCCACATTCAAGATTCTTGGATAGAGTTAATTTTCTTCTCAGTAGCTGGTACAGTGCTGTGTTTTGTATTTAGTATAAGAACTGGCCTACTGTTGACATCTACTTAAGGTAAGATTTTTTTTCCCGTATCATGGAATCATAGAATCTTAAAGTGGTTTGTGTGGAAGGGACCTTAAAAACTATCTAGTTCCAAACCCCTTGTCATGGCTAGGGGCACTTTCCACTATACTGGGTTGCTTAAAACCCCATCCAGCCAGACATGGGGCATCCATAACTTCTCTGGGCAACCTCTTACAGGTGCCTCATCACCCACACAGTAAAGAATTTATTTCTAATGCCTAATTAAAAATTATATCTTCCATTTTAAACCCTTTCCCCTTGTCCTATCATTCCATGCCGTTGTAATAAGTCCCCCTCCAATTCTCCTGTAAGCACCCTTTACATACTGGAAGGCTGCTGTAGGGTCTTGAGAGCTTTCTCTTCTCCAGGCTGAACAGTCAAAGCTCCCTTAGCCTTTCTCCATCAGATAAGTGCTCCAGCCCTCTGATCATCTTTGTGGCCTCCTCTGGACTCACTCCAGCAGCTCCATGTCCTCCTTATACTGGGGTACCAGAGCTGGATACAGTGCTCCAGGTGGGGTGCATAAGAGTGAGTAGAGGGGTAGAATCACCTCCCCTGACGTGCTGGTCCTGCAGTAAAAGGAATTCCCAGAATACAAGACAAAAAGTAATTTTGGAGATATGAAGGATGAGGTCTGGTTCCCAATATCTTGTCTCATTTTGGATTCTCTGACATCTAATAGAGCATGAGTCTGTTATTCTTGCCTTCAGATACTAACAGTTTCTCTCTTTCTCTCTCTTCTTCACATCTGCTTAATTTTGTAACAGAGGCACAATCCTAGGTTCATCTAAGGATTCATTCACTAGAAAGCATGAGAAGAGTGAAGCAGAGTACATGAAATGCATCAAAATGCAGAAGTAGACCTGCCTGCAAAGCAAGGCTTTCAGTTCATAGTGAATTTCCTCTTTTTGATTTTCTTTTTATCTGAATTTTTACTTAGTCTCCTCAAAGCAGTTGGCTCTTGGGTCTTGCTCATCAAAACAGGTTAATGACAGGATTAATAGCTTTCCTGCCCACATCAGCAATACAAAGGACAAAAACCTCCCTTCCAGAGGCACCTGCTGGGCACTCCAGCTTTGGGCAGCCATTCCAGGAACACGTGTCCAGGAGTCTCCCCATAAGGTCATGAGTCAGCCTACCCCAGAGCTGTGATCTGGGAATGTGCAGGATAAGTATCTGAATATGAGGGACTCAAAATGTCATAGGTCTGCAGCTTTGGGTCAGGCTCACCACCCAGGCAGCCACCTGGGGCTCACCCACCAGGCAGGCTCTGGGGACTCTAGATGAACAGGATGCTGACTTTTTTTCAGATCACTTCATCAGGAAAAAAATGAACTATGCAGATCACTACCAATATCACGATGGCCCACAGAACAGATAGGAACAGCTTAAGAATGAACAACAGGTTCTTAAGAGTGGGTCTGAAAAAGACAGAGGTGACGTTGCTGGGTTGAGGAATGATTTCTGAAATCTTCTTAGCAATCATTTAGACAAAGACACATTATTCTCCAGCTCTGTCCTCACTTTAAGCATACACTTGAATTTCTGTCTGACATCAAACTCTCAGAATAGCAACAGCCACAAGAATAATTCTCTGCCATGTCTGTGTGGTGAAGACTTTGTCCATCTATGCAGACAATGGCCTGACCTTGACTATTCATGACTGCATTACATCTTGGCAGAACCACAGCCCATGGTATACTTGGCACAAAGCCTTCAGTAGTTGGAAACTCCAACTAATTCAAGGTGCATTTTGCACTATTATCAGGAAGCTGCTACCATCAGCAACCAGTAGTGTTGTTTATTTCTGCTTTCTTCATCCCACACACCCCATACCGGTTCCTCATATCCATTACCAATTTCAGTTTCAGGGTTTGGTTCTTAACTTCTGATTGCTCAGTGGGATGGGTCCAGATCTGGCAAAAGAAAACTCAGTCAAATCTCCCGGAAACAAGAGAGTGGTTGACAACTCCTCTTCTGTTCACAATGGGCCTGCCTAAGATAAGATCAGCACATCTGATCTGAGACTGGAGTGATCTACCCCCTGAAAGAATCCCCACCATCTGCTTCGAGCATAAACTGCATTTTTTGAGCCATCTCTCTCTAAATGTAAACACATAGTAGCATTTGGTTTTCCAAATAAAACAAAACAAAATACATAAGAGAAACTATTAAGAAAAAATTCCCCTGAAGTCTTCCACTATTCCTGACCTACTGCTTGTGGAGGATGAGTCAACAAGCATTGTATAGTTGATAGAACTATTCTTGTAAATACCCTAGCAGAAGGCTTTCAGAGACTGATGATCAGATTGTGTGTACAGCAGAAAAGGATCCCCAAGTTAACACTAAGTGCTTTTCCCCAAAGCACTCAGCTTTTCCCCTCTAGAAGCTCACACTTGGGTGCCATTATCACACAGCACTATCACAGGTGAGCATCCTGGGAAATAAAATATAAAAAAGCCCGCAAAACACCTCAGAACTCTTGCATCAAACACTGGCAAATTGGTTGTGAACCAGAATACAATGTACTCAGCCCACATAAGCTTGGTTTTGCTATAACCTCGGTGTGCTCTTTTCCATGTAAATACACAGAAAGTTCTGCACTTTGGCACTATTTCACAGATGGTTTTATATCTGAAATGTAGGTATAAAGTGAAAGCCCTGCTTGTGCTTGTAGATAATTTGTGCTAAATGATTTGTGCGTACCACAGAGATGCAGAAGTCCCCCTCAATATGAAACGTTACATTACGAAATCCATACCTCAGACCAACTTTTGGAGAACTTGGGGGCTTTGGAAAATGGCAGCAGTGTAAAAGACTGGCTGTAGCTGAGGACTTGAAAGTCCTAACACAGAGCTCAGGGTACCACCTCTGGGAAAAGTCTACCCATCCTGAGCTGTGAGCTGTGATAAACCTCACCCATAGTCACCAGTCTGCAAAGGAATTGCAAAGCTGCCTTCTACTCCCTAAGTGCTCTGTACACTGATCCTTGTAAAGATGCAATCGTTCCAAGATAAGCTGGAAAGAATCCTTGGTACAATTTAGGGGCCTGGATCCCTTGGCATCGAGTCATGGAGTGGCAAGATGGTGTGACAATCCACCCACACAACCTGTCATGGGCATCAGCTGCACCTCCAGCCAGGAATGAACAGCCAGGACTGCATGTTGTTCTCTCCCCCAGTCACTCACTTTGCCATACTGGAGAATGTCAACATGCTTCTGTATATAGCATTAGACCTATATGCTTTTAACTAAAATAACAGAAAACATTGTAGGAGTGTTGAAAAATATTTTCTGACGTGTTTTGCTTTAAGAGAAAAAAAATAGTATCCATATAGAGTCAGCCTATTAGCTTTCTAAATCTTGCACTCTACTATTTGTGCTTCATTTTCTCCCACCAAATAGCAACAAGGCTTTAAAGCACCAAGTACTGTATACTTTATAAATTATAAAGTCAATCTTGATAATTTCTATTCTCATACATCAGTCAGAGATGGTTTCAACAGAAAGATATATGAGAGGTAAGCTAAGTCTTCCTCCAAAAAAGCACTTAAGCATATACTTCAGCATGTCAGCACCCCAGCAGAACACAGTGGGATATATTTCAGGTTATACACATTTCAAAATTTTATGGAAGCTCAACAAAAAATAAGAATACCTAATATACAGTAGGCAAAAAAACCATCCATATAAGGGAGACTATGGCAGTCTACTGAAATTCCAGAGACTTTGGAAAATACTTGCTTTAGTTAATTCTGCAATGTTCCTTTTGGAGGCAGTGACAAAAAATACTTTTATTAGCACATAAATTTGACCCAGATCCATTTAGATGGAAGTAAAACTCTTTTTTTGTCCACCAGAAATGAAGCTAAATGATTAAATATAAGATTTTTTTACTAATTGAAGGATGATCCCAAAAAGCAAATCTGACAGTGAAATCATGAGACAGTGCAAGATCTTAATATTTAGTTAGTCATAATTACACATTGTCAGGAATCCAGGTTCTAATGTCCTTTACAACTTCCACATAGAATGCTTACACTTCTAGGATGTATCAGTGTGCCTAGGAAGTTTGCATAAGGGCCAAAAAAACAATGGTACAGTTACTTCAATCCATTTAGAAAGTTCTTAGACGATGTTTCCAGAAACGCTTGAGCTTAGTTTTGTAGCTGACTTGGGTTTTTTTCACAATTGTGTTGGATTTTACTATTGCTGTAATGGGTTTTCCCCTTCTCATCATATTTCTGTTGCCAGTACTTTACCAGATATCTGAAATAGTTCTGCACTAATAAGAAGTACTGGTTGTCCTGGGACAGCATCCAGAAAAGATACATACATTTAGGGAGGTTTGAAATATCACAGCACATCCCAAAAATACAAGCTAGTCATTGCAACAACCTCGGCAATGGCAAACTTGGAAAAGCTAATAGTGGAATTTAAAAAGAGGAATATATCACAGTACTTGTGCATGGCTATAGATATATTAAAAAAAAATTTAAAAATAGAAAAAGAAACAAACAAACAAACGAAAAAGGTAGTACTTTTGTTTCCATGTCCAGAAAATGCTGGCAGATACAGAATAAAATAATGCAATCCTGAGTCATCTAAACACGTTAATTAGCCACACCACAGATAATCAGGCCTTCTTCAGTGTTCATTCACCTTGAGTCACACCTTCTTTGCCTTCCCCATGTCCATGATTGGTAAAACATTAGACAGACGGTGTGGCACATCAGAAAGTAATTATTGAGCATGGATTTCTGCTGATGGCAGGGTTTTAAAATTCTTGAGGCAGTGGCAAAATGAAGTCATGTGTAAATGGCAGTCTTGGCTCTACATTTTAATTATTTTGAAACAAAATAATTTTGAGTTTAGTAAGTAGCAGAGTGCAAGGGAAGGGATCCTAGAAACAATCACTCACACACACACACACACACAAATCATTCAGCTAGGTACAGTAACATGTAGTCACGACAAAATTAAATATTCATAAACTCAAAGGAGATGAAATTCTGTGTTCATCTACCACAATATGTAAACCACCAGTTATCATTTTAAAAATAAAGCCCTTGCATCCACCCTCTTAAACTGTACAGGCCCTGTTTAAATGATCCGGCATCGATACCCTCTTTTAATTAAAACAATAGCACGGATTTTACCGAACAGTAACAAACCTAGAAGTGTAGGAGGCAAATGCTGAAAACTCGGAGTCTACGTTTAAAAATACTATTTTTAAAAAATACCTTGTCTTTCTCATGACAGCTGGAGCTCTAGTCATGCAAATATGTGGTGTGACATAGTTGTTGCATCGATTTATTGCATCGCTCGCTTACATTCCTTCATTGTGTTACTGTTCTCTCACACATTTGCAACAAAACCAAACTATAGTAAAACTAGTTGAAAAAACATGGTTCAAATCCAGTACATGCCAACATTTCTTTTTTACATTATTCTAGGATTATAATCTGTTTGGGGGTATGTGTGCATTCAGAGAATTACTCGGATTTCAATAAAATATAAACGGATGTGTTTTACAGTCTAGCACACACGGATCATACCTTGCAACCATCACCGAATTACGATGAAACTTACACATTTATCAGTCTCAGCCTGTCACAGACCTACAGACACAGCAGAATTCATCGGCTTCAGTTTAGCAAACCCATGTCGAGAAAAATGAATGGAAATGAAGACAGTGCCCAGAGACAAAAGCACTGATCAATGCACTCCGCTGACATTATCTTAATGGCAACCTTTTTCCATCCCATCCTCCCTACTTTCTGATTCTCCCGGCAGCAGACACATCCGCACCAAAGGGTGCGATCTGACCCATTTCTCGCTCAACTCCGTCACCCGCATGTTCTCACTCGGCAGCGAGCAGCCGTCCCCCGGTCCGCAATGACACAGCAGGGCTGGAGGGACACAGCGCCCGGGCTCCTTCCCCAAGTGACTCGCCCCTCGCCGCCGCCTGGAAGTCGAGGCGAGGAGCGGGGAGGGAAGGGAAGGGGAGCGGCGGCCCCGTCGGCCGCGGCCCCTCGAAGTGAGGTTAAACTTTGGCGGCGGCACCCTGGCCGCTCCCGCCGGGCGGGCGGAACAATGCCCGGCGCCCCGGGCCCGGCGGCGGCGGCCCCGCGCTCCCCGCCCCGCCGCCCCCGTGTCCTCAGACAACCTCCGCCGCCGGCCCCCCGCCTCCCGCCGCCGCGCTGACAAAGGGCGGCGCGGGGCTGCCCGCGCCCGGGGCCGGCGGGGAGCGGGAGCGGCCCCGCCCGCCCCGCCGAGCGCGGCCCCGGGCAGCCGGCCCCTCCGGCGGGCGCGGCGCCGGCCGGCCGGCGGCGGAGCGGACCTACCTTTTTGTCCTCTTTCTCACTGCCGTGCCTCCGCTCCGGGTGGCCGCTGTCGGCGGCGGGGGCCGGCTCCGCGGGCTGCCCATCGCGGTGGTGCGGGCGCTGGTGCGGGCAGCCGCCAGACCCCGCCGCCGGGGGGATGGGCTCCGGGCACGGAGAAACTCCCTTAACATCCATCTCCATCTTCCAGTTCACTGTATTGCGAGACAAAAGCAGGCAAACACTTTCCACCACCCCGCGTCTTTCTTCTGTTTTCCTTTCTCCTTCTTTTCTTTTTTCCTTCTTTCTTTCTTTCTCTCTCTCTCTCTCTCTCTCTCTCTTTTTTCCCTCCTTCCTCCCTTCCTTCCTTTCCCCCCTCAGAAGGCCGTGACACGCATGGCTCTGGCCGCGGCTGCTGCACCGATCCGGCGGCTGCAATTCTCCCTTAGATCCTCCAGACTTTTGTATCCAGCGTGCCTGTGTAAGAGTGACTGTGTGTGGTGGGTGTGTGTGTGTGTGTGTGTGTGTGTGTGTGTGTGTGTGTGTATGCGTGTCCTTGGCACGGAGGCCTTCAATCGCCCCGAAACAGCAAACGCTAACTAAGCAGATCTCTCGCCACGAAGATCAACTCCCGGCCCCAGCCTAATTGTGGTGGTTATTTACTTTACGCTATCTGTGTCCCAGGCCCGGACAAGCCCTCCCGGCTGCAGCCCTTTGAACAAAGTTAACTGGAGGGAGACGAGCCCGGGGAGGGGGTGGGGGCGAGGGGAAACCGCCGGGGTTTAACACGGGGGAAGTGACAATAACCCGGTAATGTCAAGTAAAAGTTAAACCACCCCCTTCCTCCCCTCCCCCTCCCCTCTCCACAGCCCAGACAAGCGCAATACAGCAAAGCGAAACAAGAGATTTCAGACCTGTGCAAGGTGCTGGTGGCGAGAAGAGACGAGCATTTACCCGATTGTTGCTTTTATTTTATTTTCCCCTCGCCTCTCCCCCCAGCACCACCCGCTATTGCAAATGTGGGCTCCTTGATGTTAATCTCTCAGCGGTCTGAGTCTATGCGTGTGACTGGAGCTCCCTCTCTCTCAGGCTGCCAGCGCCACGCAGCACTGCACAAGGAGAACTGAAGTAAGGAGAAAAACAAGAACAAATCCAGGCTGGAAATCTAAATCAGTGCTAGCCACCGGCTCTCTGATTTTATCAACACAAATAGAAGAGAGAGAAAAAAAAAAAAAAAAAAAAAAAAAAAAAAAATTCGCCTGTAAGCTGCTAAATCTGTTGTGACCGCAGTGCACTCTTGACTGTTTTATTCCTTGTGTTATCTTCCTTCTCAGACTGGAGTTAGACATGATAGGGAAAAATGCAATCTCATTAAGAGTGGTTTATACCAAAACAAGAATTTCCTTAGTGGCTCCAGAGCCAAGCCAACTCTTCAGCTATTCCCCTTTTCATTTCAAAGAGATGAATGGTGAGCATAGACCTGGTCGTTCTTAAATCAGGACACCATCAGGTGACCAATCTGCGCTTCTAAATATAACACCACATTGTCCTGAGGAGCAGCTGCTCTGGAAGTTAGCTGGAAACAATTCCTAAGAGCCTGCAGTGCAAAGATCTGATCTATACATACTCTGGCTGATGCATGTACCAACCTCTCCAATAGCGACTACCTGCTCTGCAGAGACACTGGGCCACATCCTCAGGAACTGGTCTGTTTTACAAGACAGAACCTGTCCCAGGATGTTTTGGGAAGTGGGTGACCATCAGGTACTTCGTGACACCCTTTTATTCCTGGCCCTGGGTTGTGTTATCCCCAACAGTATTGTTAATGAGGGAATCTGAACACTTCTTACTGCAACAATATATTCAGATAAATGGCAAGAGCTAATCTTGCGATAGAGAAAAGAAGTCTTTGTCACACCCAAGCTGTATTTTTAAAACACACATCTCTAAAGATCTTTTTGTATTATCCTCAAAACATATCAAGCATTTACACTCCCTGCTGTTTCCTCAGATTGGTGCAAATGAGGAGCCTTTCTATTGAAATTACCATCATAAATATTTAAATTTGAGGTAAATAATTGGACAATCAAGCCATATATATTAACTTTTATAATCAAATACTTTAGACTACCTACAATCATCCATTTGTGATCATTGCAATAGACTTTATCGAAAGACTGTATTTTGGGGTAGAAAGCCTTAAACCTTCTGGGCACTCTTGCAGTTTTGGTCTCTTAGCCAAAAAACAGTACTAACTGCAGACAGGCACTTCGGAGGGGAGGGTTGCACAGCCACAATGGCTGCAGAACATGTACCAAGGTGGACTTGGAATTGCCAAGAATGAAGCTGTGAATCCATACAGCAGATAAGCCGTCCCACTGTCTATCCACCTGCGCAGTCACCCCTTCCTTCCACAGAGAGGAAGACATGCAAGGAAAAAACTTCTGTCCTCTAGAGGTTTTCAGTCAAAGTACTCCTAGTATCACAGGCTGGGAAATAGCAAAATAAAAGTGAAAATAAATATATTGTTCATTCAGGCACTACAGTACACATTTATAAAAACAACTGATAAATTACATAGAAAACTTCCCATGGTGGGTAATATTAAATTATCCTGTAAGAAAATAACAATTCCCAATCTACCATCTTGAGGACCATAAACTAAAATTCAAAGCAAAACCAAACCACCTAAAAATACAGAAAAACTTACCAAAATACAAATATTTGTCCACGTGTTCTGAAGATTATTGGAGCTGGACATTGGCAGAGAACCAAGTAAAACTAATTCCAAAGGTGGGGGGCCTGCAGTCAGAAAGCTCTGCTCCTATTCCAAGAGAATTTAACCCCCCCAAACAAACAAACAAACAAACAAACAAACAAACAAACAAAAAACCCCAAAAAACTTCTGAGATAGTTTAAGTGAATATGATCATACATAAGAAGAAAAGGGCAGGCCCTAGACTACATGAAAATCAGTACAAAGTTTTGCATACAGTTGCTGAATTTCAAACTTCCCTTTCTTTCTCTTTTTTTACCATATATTTCCTTTTTGTGCTGCAAGAGATTTACAACTCTATTGCAAAAATAAAATTATTAGAAATAATTCATCACAACAGTGTGCCCTCAGTTTTCCTCTGCACAAACCAGATTGCTGTTATTCAAAGGATTTAAAGAGAACCCTAAGTAGGATATATTTTTTTTAGGCCAAGGTAAAGTTCTGGATAATCATTGCAAACCTCAGTGAGAGAATAATGATCCAGGCCAAGCACACTTTGAGATAGAAACAATAACTACAAATCTAGAAACACTAACAGATTGGATAGGAAAACATGATCTGAACCAGCAGCCTGGGGAGGTAGGAAGCATGACTTCCCTCCATGGCGGTCCTTCTGAAGAATGGGACTACAGACCATGATAATGCCATGAGCCATAAAATTGAACAGTTCATCAGTATTGCCTAATGAAAAGGTATTGGAACCTTCAGCTTACATACATGGAGCCAAAACCACAGAATCTTCTTTGGGGCTGAGGTGGAAGAATGGTGAACCAGAGTGTTTTACCACATAGCAACAGCCTTGGAGAAGCATGCATTTGAGAAGCAGAAAGCAGGGAGTCTCACTAGAGGGCAAGCCAATCCACACCAAAAAGACTGAGTTCCTAAGAACATTGTGTTGAATGCATTTCAGATGTGCTGACAGACTGAAAAAGTTAGCATGGATCTTTCACTTATGTGCACTGTGGTAAAACAATATATTTTTTAGCTTCTATATAGAATAATAAAGTGCATTACTGAATATGTTCTATTACCATATACACAACATAAAGGATTTCTAACCCCAGATCTATTTTTCATTTTTCAAGAGAAACAGCATTAAAATTTTGCTGGTGAAATCAATACTATGACTCATTAACATACACTCCATGCTCTTGCATATTTTGCAGTTGTGTGTTGTACTGTAAAATGGGTGTAGGTCACTAAATAGGCTCCAGAGACACTGATGTTCTAAAATGCAAAAAGAAGACCTTTCATGACCAAGAACATTCTTCATAGCTCAAAAAAATTAAACTCAGGGAGCGATGACAATATGAATTTAATTACAGGCCAAGAATTGGGACAATTTGATTGAAAAGGTCAAAGACTCCTTCTTCTAGAATCCAGTGCAATTTTTATCTTGTATATTCTTGGTTTTGATCAGATGATAGTAAAACATACTGTGCAACATGGCACAGAGATGGCAGGGAGTTTCTATGTAGTCCTAATTAATAAGGCTAGAAATGGTGGGAAGACATGCACAAATTAAATGAGTTTACTAAGATCATAAATAGTTCAGCAGCAGATTAAAAAGAACATTTATGCCTTTTCCACAATCTCTTCTTTTGGTCATTTGTTTCACTTAGCCATTTGTCACTTCTTCTTATGAGTAGTTAGGATAACTGCTCAGAAACTAACTGAAACATTTATTGATATTTACTTACATAAGAATTAATGTTCAAAGATACTTTCAGTTCTTTCTCAAGCACATTTACATTTACATTAATGTGGATGAACTGAAGATGTTGTATGTAAAATGTACAAAAGTGGCTATTAAAAGTTAGCAAGACTTATACAATCTTTATAAAAACACAGTTATCAGAGCATTTTCTTTTTGCTGCCTCACAAATCTGTTGTTTCATTATTCATCTATCTGCTGCATTCAGCATTTGAATAATTTTGACCTTTTACCACCCTTAGACAATTCAAATAAAAGGCTTCCTTTTGCCAACACAAGCTCCTTGGGACCTTACTCAACAGTCTTATCTGTCAACTTGCATTCTAGGCAATTTCATTTCTCACTCAAGAGCTGAAAACAGAGTTGCTTTCTCATGAAGGCTCTGACTTTATCGATAATTCCCTCCATACTATCCCTTTGAAAGTGGCTAATACAAATATCCAGTGAGTCATTTTCCCACTCATTGATCTCTTCTTCTGCAGTCTTAGGCACTTTACTACAGGTAAGCAAACATTTGGTAACCTGAGAACTTCTGTAATTTTTGAGATCTATCTATGCAGATGTTTTTTGTCTCAGAAAGTCTATCATTTTATTGGTTTAATAAATGCTATCCTAAAACAATTACATTGTACTGGGATATAAAGATAGGCTGTGGATGTTCATAGAGAGTAAAAGCTGAATATACTATTTGAATTTCACCATTGTCTACATAGTCCACATGAAAATTGATACACTACAAGTTACAATTTCAAAAGCATCTTGTCTTCTAGCTTTCCACCCACAATTTTGATTCAGTTCTCCCCTGCATTCTAATATTTTTGCTCATAGATCCCTAGAATGGCTGCACAACTCAAGTCTTAAGGGATATTTTTGGTCACCTTTAAAGACTTATCTCTGTTCCTTTTTTGGAATAAAGAATCTTGCAACCCTTGGGAGATCTACTGAACTCTTGCATTTCCTTTTCTTGAAAACCATCAAAATAGAACTGATAGGCTTAATGACTTTTAAACAGGAACATAGCACCTTGTAGTTTAAATTCCACATGACTGACAAATAAAACTGCTCTCTGGCCATAGCCAGAGCTTCATCTTTCCTTGCCCAGGACACTGCAAAGAGAGCAATGGGCATGCACTCATTTCCATAGGAGCATCATTATTTAAGCACATGAGTATCTGTTCTTTTTGTGTGAAAGGCTTCATTCACCTCAAAATTGTTACGTGAAGTTGAAAAAGAAGCAGCTATTTCTTGCTGACTTTTCTGAGAGTTGGCCTGGTCTCATTAGCTAGTCAGGACATCATTGGGTGGGAGGAAAGACCTGACCTGGGAGACTCAAAAGGAAGAAATGACGCTCTGAGGGAAATGGGCAGGCAGCAAAGCCACATTTGTTTCACACACTGAAAACATCTGTATTTCACTGGGTGATGCTGCAGTCTTCTCAGTTCCTGTGGTAAGTCTGGATCAGTGTCAAATTGAAAAGTTTGACATAGTTTTCAGTACTTGGGAAAGGAATATCTACACTGAGTTCACTTAAGTTAGAAATTGGGAGAAAAACTAATTTTTCACTATAATAACTTTTAGAAACAAACAAAAGGGTGATGATTTAAAACAAGAGAAAAATAATTTGTCAAGATAATTTCTTAGTGGATGCTAAATCTTCATTGCTAGAGAAAAAAACATGCAGAAGTAGACAAAGGCTTGAGAATGTTCTACAAGGGATACAACATCTCCAGTGGCAGCCAAGGGTTGGTGTGCAAGAACTGAAGTTTGGAGTCACACTAACAGGGAGAGATGGAGACAAGATGATGTGTGGCCTAAGCCCCTCAGCATTTCTGCTTCACCAGCTGATCTGAAAATCACAGAGAGCCCTGCTGTGTAAAGTGCAGGAGGAATTAGGATTTGTGGAGGAGCTAGTGCAGGTGTTAAGAGCACAAATTCTTTTTTTGATCTTCCATGCTATGGAGTGTTCCTCTGTTCCCTTATATCTGATATTCCCAGTGGAATTGTAGGGAAACATCATCAGAACAGGAGCCTGCCATGGCATAAGGAGGAAGCCCAGAACAATTATGTGTTTAGCTCCAGCAATCCCTTTTTTGCTTGTTTGGGGTTTGTTTGTTTGTTTTTTGTTTGTTTGTTTGTTTGTTTGTTTGTTCATTTTTGGGGTTTGGTTTGGTTTGGGGTTGGTGTGGTTTTTTTTTTTTTTTTTTTTTTTTTTTTTGTTTTGTTTTGTTTTGTTTGGTGTTTCTGTTTTGGTTTTTTTTTTGGGGGGGGGGTGTTATTTTTTTTCCCCCAATCTCTTTTCATAGCTTCTGTCTCTTGTAGTAGAGTGAAGCATAAGGACTTAATGTGCTAATAGCATCTTATTTTTTTCATAGCAGACTGCATATATACATATGCAAATAAAGTTTTGAGCTAGGATGATTTGTTTTGTTTAAAACTGTCAAAATGAAGTCTGGAGAATTTTCTTGATGATGAAAATAGATGAGTAATCCATTTGGTAGTACCTGTGTAAAAAATACACACAAACCCACTTTCTTAAAGCATTTCTGCCTTTAGTTCTTAATGCATACTTCTGACTACTTCTTTCAACTTCGGATGGCTCTCTGGTCCTGCTGAGATATGTCCTATTCTCTCCTTGTTCCTTCTGCAGATTGGAAATACATTTAAACTCACCAAATTTCTTAGAGTAAAAAAATTCCAAAGTGTTAAGCATAAATAAGACTGAACACAATTCATCACATCTTCTTAAGGTTAAGAATGGATAACAAGCATACACATTGTCAAAGACTCTTCTATTCAACTGCTGGGACTTGCGTATGGGATTTTCCAGTTTTGTCCACTATATTCATGCCTTAACCTGCAACTGGTTGAATCCAATGAGACAGAGAGTACATATTTAAACAGTATAGTCTTCAGCACTTTAATTCATATTTAGAGAAGGGTCTGAATATGCTGTCTCTGCCTATGATAAACATGTTTTGATGCCAGTTTTACAGCTACAAGGTGAAATAAAGGACATGGTTCTGAAGAGGAAACACAAAATCCAGAAATTTCCCTTTCCAAAATAATTTTAAATTCCATAAATAGTTTCAATATATCTATACTTTGGAGCTAGAAATGTCTCCTCAATTGTAAAAGTCATGTTTTCATTATTTCTGCTTTTGTTGAATGCCATAGAGAAAAAAATCCACAGAATAAAAATTTGAAAGAAACTTTTGCTGAGTAGGGTATCATATATCTTCAAAAAGCAATCTGAAAAAATATTTTTAATTTTTATTCTCAGAATTGTAGAGTTTAAAGTAGACATTTGAAGGAGTGAGTATTAATGAATACAATAGTGAAGCAAATTAATGAGGAAATGAGAAGACTAGAAGATGCAAAAACTGATGAAAATTAAAAACCCTGCAAACAGTTTTCTGACTCTGAATGGCAAACTCAAGAGAGATGAAAGATGAATGCATCAAAAAGAGCATCTTTTTGTTCCTTGAAAGAATAGGTTATTGTATACTTGTATTTCTTGGACTGGTAGTGCACTCACAAAAAAACAATGGAAGACACATCCCTGCCCCGAGGAATGTACAATTAAAAGAGCCAATGGAAAAGCGTCCAATCATTGCAAAATAAATAGAATTAGATCCAAAACTAAGCAAATGTACTTAAACAGCAATGCTTCCCAGCATATTAGCAACACCTCAGCAAAAGACACCAGTCAGCCTAGCCATTCAAAGATAGATATTCTGATGACAGATTAAAAATAAATAGACATGGTAATGGATATAAAGAAAATAAACTAAAGTTGCAAGGAAATGTTTGGATTTAAAAGCTGAAGTTCTCAGGTCAAATATGCTGTCAACAGGGTATGACACTTAAGGTCTCAAAAAGCACTCAAAGCTAAACTTCAGCTCTGTGCATGCAAATCACTGGTGCGTGTGGTTGTTTATCACTGTCACTTGTACAAGCAAATGATAGAATTTACATCTGTAAAAGCCTGTTTGTGCTTAGTTTGTATTCAGTTAGCACATACGGCTGAGGTTTGTATGCATATCTGTCTATTTTATCATTTACTTGCAAAAAAAGCAATGCTCAAATTGTACCTGAAAAATAGATGTCATATTTGAAAATCTGGTTCTGAGTAGTGCTCAGAAAAAGCGAAAAGTCCCAATACAGTGCTTCAGATAGGATCTAATCTATTTCCAGCAATGACACCAAAATAAGATAACACCGTTTACGATCAAACAAGCAAGATGCTAGACATCATGTAGATGTTAAAGTGTGTTTGTCTGTTCCTTCCTCATGTCCTTTAATTGACAATAAAGTAGCTTGTAATTTTAACAGTCATTAGGGGCCACTTCGACTCAGAGAAGGTTTTAAGGCTTTGCTACAAGTAGACACAATTCGTAACTCAGTACTCTTGTTTGATCCTGCTATGAAGACTCATGGCATGTCTGTCCTTTACAATGTAAATTCATGCAAATATAACCAAAATTCCTAGACCAGAAGAGGTATGAATTAGTCAACTAGCCTCTCTCTACACCATCTTTGGCAGTGAGCTGGGCCCTTCACCATATTCTGTATCAACACAGTCCAAGCTATCCCCAGTGCACAGGGATCCATTGGCATTTGCGTATTTGCCATTAATATATATTATTTTTAAATTTATTCATGTTTGACAGGGTATTATAGAAGGATCTAGATAAAATGTATTTCAAGTGCTTAGATTCTGAAACACTCTTCCAAGAAGAGTGGCACTATAAAGATGTTCACTGTCCAGTTTAGTTCTTGCATTTGCCTCTAAGAGACAATGTTAGCCCTCAAACAATAAACCACATTCACTCATGGTCTGGGAGTTTATCTATACAGCTATTCATTTCATTTCAGGGGAGCACCAGAAGAACTCACAGCTGCAGAAAATAGTTGAAGTCAGAATCCAACAGCAATCCAAGAGATTATGTTTTTACTTCTTCATCAGCCACTTAATTTATTCTCGACTTCCAAAAGGTACTTTCCTTGGATCTACCTGTACCTACCTCAATTGAAACTCATCTTCCAGATAATATAAATGGTATCCCTCTGTGGCAGAATGAAGTATACTTAAAAATGGAATTTAAGTTTGAGAGCTAGAGAGTGTGTCCATGAAGACAAGACCTATGTGAAATTGATCTAGCAAATGTTTTCTGGTTTAATACTGGAAGTTTTTCTGGAAGACAGTCAAAGTACTAAACAGCTTTTACTAGAAACAATAGAGCTGTATAACAACCTGTGCTTCTTTGGTCCTGGGAAAATCCCTATTTTCTTAGAACTAAGCCAACGGCAAGATGCCTGTTGTTTCTTGGGGCATTACCACACTGATGTCTCACAATAAGAAAATAATTTTGCTGAAAAACCCTATTTTGAGTGTCTTCTATGAAATCAATTTGCATTTCTATTACTTTCTAATGAAAAACATTGCAGTTTACATACTTTGCTATATTTATACAATTTTTATAAGCTTGTCAAGTTATCTGTTTTGTTAACCCTCTATTAAGTGCTCTGAATAATTATGTTTACTGAATTAGGCATTTCTGTCTTTTCTAAGAAAATCAGATGAAAACTAGGAGCTGATATCTTATCTAAGACCAACAGGCCTCCCACTCCAGTACCCTGACAGTGCCCAGCATCTAATATACTTCAAAGGAAAATAAGTGGACAAAGGTGTCAAATAAATACGCAATAACTAGTTGGTACTAGACTTTCCTCCTAATTACCACCACAACTGTCATTAATTTATACCAAAAATAACAAAGTATATCTACAGTGTAAAAAAATTTTTTTTGCAGTACCTCCTGTAACTATTTTTCTCTTTACCCATATAAATGTCTAATACTCAAAGAATTTTAAAACCATTTTAAAATTCCAAAATAAGGTACAGCAAAGCAAATGCAAATCAGCAGACATTACATTCTCAGACATGAGTAATGACTCAGCGTTGTTCAGATGTGCATTTTGATTTCTACAGCTGCATCTTGCAGTGCACTACTATCAGTCAGATTGAAGCTCTAAACAATCTGGTGATTCTACAGTTCTGTGACATCTAATAGCTCATTTACTTTTTTCTACCTGTCACAACAATATAACAATCTATTTAAAGAGCTCTTATTTAAGACTTGCCTCCTACTAAAAAACCCTGTGTTCTGGGACATGATTCAGAGGGATGGGAGGATTAAATAGGTACAAGCAGATAATATTACCTTTGGGCCATTCTTTCTGAGGAAACTAACTTCACAAATGCCATTTAGAATGCACAGTTTCTTATTCTCTGTTTAGGAAACAATATGGTTCAAGTATAACTGCAATGTACAAAAACAAAGAGGACAAGAAAATACTAAAAATAATCTCTATATTTCATTAAAACACCCACTCAGGCCATTTTGTGCATTCGTGCATTTAAACATATGGGTATGTATCTTTATATAAAGCACAAACGTATATAAAGCATGTATTTCCATATCATATGGATGCGCTTAACCTCCATATGTGACATGGAATAGTGGGTAGATGGTAAACTAAAACATCCCTTCTGGTCATTCGCCATCTTTCAGGATGAATTAGAAAAGCATTTACAAGCAAGAAATGGTGAGGTATTGGGAAAAAAATCATATGCTAAAAAAAAATTTAATAAAATAAAAGGTTGTTTATCAATGGAAATTGAAAAATTCTCTTCAAACACAAAGGTCAACTGAGAGCAGTCTCCAGGGGAAGAAAACAAAACCCGAAACAACCCAGGATAAAATCTTGATTGATTAAACAATTCTAAAATGTTGGAAAGAGAAATTAATCTGAACAGAAATTAGCTAATTGGTGTAGCTGATTATGGACAAGTGTTAAAAGAATAGCAGCGTGATTCAGAAAGCTAAGACTAAATGAAATTAATGCAGAAGACTGGCTGGAGAACAAGTTTATGATTCAAGAGTATCAGAAAGAAGAGATATAAATTGAAAGGATGTAAGACTATATTGGCTGTACATGCTCTCAAGTGGAAATTCAGAAAATCTGGAAAGTTAAAATTACAGGTATTGATTTCACTAAAAAGATAAAAAGTTACTACTATATTGGAAGATCTCATTTGGCTCGTTCTGGGTAACAAGTTTAGTATGTATTACTTGTCAGTACAAAGAATTCTTAATTGCTTGAGATGCAATTTCACAGCTCAAGTCTTCAAGTGAATCCATGATTGCTTATTTTGTGCTAGTGTATATTTTAAGAGATGAGGGAAAAAAATTCTCTGGAGTAATTTCTTTTTCAAAAATGAAAGCTTGACTTTTTGGCATAGCAACCAAGTTCTCTCTACTGGTAAAAATACAGCTCCTTGTTATCTCACTAATACTTGGCTATATATGTTTTGTTTTCAGGAGGCAACTGAAAGGAATCTGATGTATGAACAGCCTTTATGACTGATGGTGATGGTTTGATGAGTGAAATCCCTGTTCTTCAGAAGGAATTTTACATCAATAAACTTTTTCTCTGCATTGAAAAATAGGGACTTCAAAACAAAACAGTTCAAAGGTGAGAGAATTTTTAAAAATTCTCACGAAATACTTAATTTGGAGAAAACAGCTTTATCATAATAGTCAGGTGCTCATTGGTAATCAAATTTTGGGTTTCCTTCTCACTGTTTAACCTTTGTAATAACCAGGATGCACTCAACATTGCTTATTATATTGAAAACTTGTTAGGTGCCTGATAGGCCTTAATTTTTGAGAAAAATATTATTTGTAAATGCAAAAGATAATTAACCCATTTAGTACAATTCAAGGCTAAAGGAAATGCAGCTACAGTATATCACTTAAAATTACTTACAACTAAACTGTCTTTAAAAAAATCTCACAGTGATATTTCAAGATTTTTGCATGGGCTGAGAAAAGCTGTACTTAATACAATATTCCAAGAGATTAAGGGAGATTCAGTTTTTATAGACATAAGATCGTCAAAGGGAAACCTTTTAGAAACTTTAATGGAAGGCTTCAGAAAAAGGTAAATATGATCTAGATTCATGGGTCTCAGCCACTAGAGGATGATACAGCTTATTTGTAAACAAATGGTTATTTATTACCTGTGGTATTTGAGAGATGATGATTGCTAGGAATTTATGAGTAAATTGTCTCATTTCTCTTAATCATGGCAATGACTCAATTTTCCTAGCTAGAATGGAGTTTCAGTATGTTCCACCAATCTTGCAGTACACTTTATCACTTGGGTATTTTGGTTTTTCTCATAACTCTAAGCAAGTGTGATCATAAGACGTGATATCTATGGGGAGCATTTACCGTGACAAAGCACTGCATACTTAGCAGAACTACAGTCAAAATACTCTTTTCTGTTTCATAACAAAACTTCATTTGTAATTTGATGTAGAAGTAAATATCAGTGGTGTTAAAAATGACAGCAGGAAGAACTGGTAAATAGTAAGTATAAAGAAAAGTGTAAAGGTTGCATAATAACCCAGTTAGTTCTACTGTAGAAAGGAAAAGGAAGCTCCTAAATGCTTATTAACACAACCAGTTTTTAAATACAGAGCACCACACAATGTGTGGGAATGGGTCAGTTCCTGTCTCCAGAGCTCTAGTAAATGGGACAACATAGCTGAAATGACCAGAAAATAATTTACTGGACTTTTGTCATTTGACCTTGCAAATTTTCCATCACTGAACTTTTCCAGGCAGCTGCATTTTGAGTTTACACATACACACCTGTCTTTTAACTTCCTGAGCTTAAATATGTCTCAGATACTTTCATTACTTGGATATTCTGATTTAGACTTTTCCTCCTTAGAGGCATGTTGTGAAAGAAACACAAAGTACAATGTAGACTCTTGAAGTTATTCTAAGAAAGACCGTTTCATGTCAGGTTACAGTACAACCTTGCCATTATGAATTTTTGAGGAAATAAGTATGTGTTATTCATAAAAGCTCAAAGAACAACAGGACTATGTTTGGGAAGTCAATGAAACTGCCTAGCTTTTAAAAGCAAAAATTCTAAACAGACCTTACATTGCATGTACACACTCTCAACCAGTTTGTGTTGGTGGGTGCAGCACAGACATGCAACCTAGAAAAGTACTTGAGTTGTGAAGAACTGCTCCTCTTCTGTGAATCAGCCAGAAGAGGCAGGTGAGACATGCATGTCATCTGGCCTACAGAATTATTACCTGGCCAGAGCAAAACACTACTTCTAGGGACAGACAAAGGTAATACCTATGATTTTCTAAACAGAAATCCTCCATGGGTGCTATTTCTCTTACATCCATATCACAGTCAGATATTCCTCAGTGGCCTTCCTAGTCAAATAATTTCTTTCTGAGATCCAGACTGTTCCCACTCCTTTCTATTAACTTTGCATTTTAACTCCACTTTTCTCTGCCTTCATTTCTTTTCCCTAATAATTTCAGTTACTCTCTCTTGCCCTGTGCTCCATCATTTTCCCCATCCTTGTAACACTCAGGCCCAGTTCCTAATGCTCCACTTAGGCAGTTTTCCTTTTATTGCTGTGGCATCAGCAGGGGTTCTTTGACACTAAAAGAGAGATAATCCCCTACTACAAGCTCTGTTCTCCAAGCCACAATACTTGTCAAAGAGAGGAGGAATTGCACAAAGCCCCACTTGGACCCTTCAGCCCAGGCAAGGAGCAGATCCAATGAAGATGAGGCTTTGGAGAAGGTAACTGCCAAACCCTAGCGGCTAAAAACATGGAGACTTTTTTTTTTTTTTTTTTTTTTTTTAAATTTTCCCAAGGAGGTTATAAATGCAAGCCAAATATAGGCAGATTTTCACAGGGTAGCTCATGTCAAGCTTTAGGCTACTGCTCCAGAGCATAAAGATAATACAGTTTCCTTGGTAATTGTAAACATTTCTCATAGGAGCAAATATATTTTCCTGAGAAATCTATTGTGAGGCATGGACCTGCTTGCTTAAGCTTTCCAAAACAAGGAAAGTACTACATTCATTTCAGCCTGAGGCAGACACCTGCCACAGGAAACTTCAAATCGAGTATTTAAAATTTAGCAAAATTGTATTTTATCTGAAGACACTTAATAATGGGAAAAGACAGTGTCCTAAATAGGGGGATTTCTTATGTGTTTATTTTAGATTTTAACTGTACTCGGCATTGTGGGGATTGAGTTGTTTCCTCTCAAGGGGATGAGAGTCATTTTGCAGACGATCTTAAAAACAAAATTTAACTACAGCTGTCTGCTTTGTTCTTCAAGGGAGATGCTTCAAAAAGGCTGAATTGTGAACTGAACAAAGCTTGTTTTAATAATTTCTGTATATGCATTTGCAAGGCATCTGAAAAAATACCCATGTGAATTCATCAGATGCAGTGATACTGGGTGTGTTTCCCAGGATGAGATTAGGTAGATTGCCTCGAGTTTGCTCCACAGGGGACAGGTCAACTACCTTTATTGCATGTCATCAACAGTGTGCCACTGAGACATTTCTAAAAGATTAAATACTTCTCAGGATTAAGGCCAGGTTAAAACAGAAAATTTCCTTTTTTGTTTTTACTACATGTAATGCCTATTAGGGGGCTATAAAGGGGATTATGGAATCATAAATCATCAACTGTATTGTTTGCTGAGGTCTTTTTGTTCTTATTGCTTATATTTATGAAAGTACATGCATTTTCAAATTGTATATGCATGTATATTTTTATTAAAAATAAGTGCCGAATAATATGTTGTTTAGCCTCCCTAGACAACTACTTCATTTCTCAAGTTAGTGCCAGTTAAGCTTCGCTTTGCAGTTGGAAGTGGCAGTTGGTATAATTATTAAAGAGAAGAGATTTTCAAGGATTCAAAGGATTGCTTATCAGCAAGTACTCTTTATGTGACTCCATAGTAATTCCCTGTTCTGTAGTAGAGGTTTCTTTAAAATTTCCTCTACAATCAAGAAGAATGAAATTTAAGAACTATGCTAATAATGGTAAAGTCTACTTCTTGTTAATTATTTCTCAGTCTCACATAGTCACTCTTTCAGTTCATATGATCTGACTAAATAATACAAGATTCATGCATTTTGGAATTTACTCTTTCTGATTGAAATGTTATTGAGTACAAGATACAGAATCTCACTCAGTCAAATAATTACTAAAACAATTACCAAAGCCTCACATGACACTTCCATATTTCTAGTATTAACTTTTTTATTTTCCTTTGGAAGCAGTTGTAGCCTTCTGTCCTGTGTTTGCTCAATACACAAATTAAGGCTGGCATGAGGTTCATTATTTCACAACATTACAGGTCAGTCTCAGAGGCTGCAGGAGTATGGATGGAGGATCTTATTTTTGGCTAAAGTCTCACAGAGCCCCCACTTTATCTTTCCAACTTTTTTGCTTCTGAATCTGACCTTGTCTTTAAAATGGACGTCATGCAGTGAAGCACAGAAGTTCAGATGGCATAGATCTATTTTGAAACTTTTACTTCCAATACATCTCCTCTAGAACCTTAAGAAAATCAGTCTCAGATCAGGGTCCCATTGTGCCAGGAGCTGTTAAAAATAATAATAATAATAATAATAATAATAATAATAATAATAATAATAATAATAATAATAATAATCACTCCTACTCCAAAGAACAAAAATAAAAAGGAAGACTGGTGGGGATGTAATAATTCTGGTAGATTTTAATAGACACTTAGGTATTAATATAAATATTAGTAGGCATTTTTGTTGTATAGGAGATTTAAGACTTTTAAACTAGGTAAGAAATATCAAACAAGCGCCAATGGAAATGGTCTGAGATCAGTTAGACTGTACTTTCCACTTTTGCCAGACTTTATCTCAGACTAACTGAATTAGTTTTAACTAGGTTTAATTTAGCCTATCTGGAGAAGGACTGACAAAAATAGACATACCCACTTGCCATATTTGTACTAACACTGGTTCAGGTTAGGGCTCAGAGACAAAACAGGTCTCTGCCCTGAGAAAACCTTTCATTGCCACTGATCCTTTGTTCATACTCAGTGTCCCAGCTGAGGAAACATTAGGATCCTTGCTCTTTTGCAGCTTTTTGTTTAGAACAAGGATAAGGGTTTTTCCTAACAGCTGCCCTTTAAAACTCCTTTCTTTTGTTTTTATCATAGGACTGTAGTCTTTCTGCCGAGCTTATCAATAATGCACTGCATATGTGTACCTTTTACAAAATATTCATATTGCACTGTTTTTTAAACTATTTCTTTTGTCTCATGTCTCCTGCTTTCAACATTTTTTTAAGCCTCAGTCCTTTGATATATTTTCTCTCTTTGAGGCAGGAACATTGAACTCTACCTGTTGCCTAATTCAAGAGTGGAAATCAACACAACATATTGCATATACCAAGTCTGGGATATTGAAATGTCAAATACAATTCTGAAGAAGGTATGAAGGACACCCAGTGCCTAAGGAGACAGACTGAACCACCATTTCCTGAGATACCTGCAGCCAGAAAGGATGAATGTGATCATGGCATAAAATAAAGCTATTCAAACCCAGCAGCTCCCTTGGAAGATGATAGCTGTGCAAACTTTCCATGTTAGGCTCAACAAAGTGACAAGCAAATGCAGAATAGTCTGGTGACAATAGCAATGGAGATTTCTGGTACATTCGGTGTGCTTTGGAATGCAGGATACATATCCAAGGTCTCTTAAGAGTTAGCACTTAGTAACGTGCTAACACTGTCTCCTCATTTACTATTGCTCAGGTTAAACTGCACAATGCTGTACACGTGCCAGTTTCCATTTTATTGTACAGGATCTGTTTTGTTAGGGAATGCTCATTAAGTTCTCTTCAGTTAGTCATTAAGCATGTTATATAGGCTTCATCTCTGCTTTTGTGGAGTGTGTGTTTAAAGCCCTTTTCTTAAGGCCCATGTTAGTCCCAGGTCCACACTCTTTGGGTATGAATGGTGTGTTTATTGCCTACTGGAAAACCGAAAGTGAAATAGATTTGGGGTGTGCTGCAGACTGCAAACTTAGATCATGCCTAAGCAAGTGGAGCATGTTTCTGTCTGAACTACGCATGGCCAAGCATCAGCTGCCTTGCAGTGCCATAACGTGGCCAGTGACAAGTCAGCCATGTGACTCTTCAGAAGAGGGTCCCAAGGTTGTGAAATACAAGGGCAGATGGATTTGTAGGCAATTTGAAGCCTTTCTAAGCCTGTAGGGAATGCTACAAGTGTCCTGTATTTGACCATGAAAAGCTCTAAAACACATCAAGGGGCACAACAGCCTTAGTGAGCTCCATGGTCCAGCCCCCAAGGTGCCATGGAGATATTATCATATTCATGAACATATGTCTAGTTCTTTCACCCTCTTCCACAAGCCAACCCTTCCAGTATCAAAAAGTGTTTTGACTCTTCCTTACAGAGAAAAGAAAGCTCTGAGATACTTAGAGCAAATAATTATAATAATTACTTGACAGCATTATTGTTCCAGTGTTCCACCTGCTCTCTTGTTCTCCACCATTGCACCAGCAACTCATTTGTTCAGTCTTAACTTGAGTGAAGTGCTGCAGTTTCTTTCCAGCTCCTCCAGTGTTTCTCCTCAGTGGAGAGAAACTGCAGTGCCGCGCAGGACCTGAAAATGTGAGCACAAAAAATATGCTTTGCAGCTCTTTGGTTGGCAGAATGCCCTACCATATGACCTAGCTTGCAGAGAATGACCTGAAACTACGGAAATGGGACACAGCCTTTCCCTCTGCCATGAACAGCTGTACCGCACCTACCTCTGGCCTCAAAGATAGCAAGGGATTATAGTTCTGCTTATAGCAATGTAGCTCACATCAGCCATTAACCTTGTGCATGATAAAAATGCTTCATTGTTGTGATACATGCACTCTTGCAACCAGCTCACAAAATTGGTGAGATAAACTTGAGAGAACAAGATGCACTATTCTGAAAGATGATACAGTTTATTTACACGCTCTGCAGATCAGAGAGCTCGAGAAGGGAATTTGCCTCCAAAATAAAATTGCTTGGTTTTATTCCATCCAACTCACAATCATATACTATTTGCTGTTCAATTATTGTCCTTGCAGCTTCCTTCTTTCTACTACTTTGCATATTTCTGATGCTTAACTTTTTCATTATTATTTTTCTCCATATAATTAACTTTGAATTTTCTAAGCAAACTTTCCTTGGTTTGCTTATTTCCTTCCTGTATTTGCAACCTCCTTTTGGTCCTCTCTTTTGTCTCTGTTTTCACAATTATTTGCAACACCTTCTAATTTAGCATCATCTATGAAATTTGCTGTCTTATTTTCAACACTCCTCTCTTTCAGATTATTAGAAATACTGTTAAATAAGACATGTTTAAGAGGTCATACTGCTTCTTTTGTTGCATTATCAATGACTCTTTGCAGCATGCAACCTGAAGAAATCTGTTTCCCTAAAGATCAATGTGAATAAATGGTAGGACAGACTGGTTAGGGAGCATATTTTGTTCTGAGGAACTGATACCTCTCCAATCTTTCAACAAAACCTCTCCTACCTTACACTCAGAGAGCTTACAAACTCAAGTTTTACTAAATTTAACTAGAAGATTCACAGATTGTAGATGTAGCTAGAGATTTTTTATGAATTCGCTGCTCTGAAGAAAATGTCCTATCCACCCACATCAATCTATTAGCTCTAACTTCAGTTCCTTCTGTGCATGCTAAAATCCTGCTCTGCATGCCATTCTTGTCCAAGTACAGCCAGCTGAAACAAGAGGATGTGCTGTTTATCTTCCTGCCAGGTAGCCAGAAATGGTGCTGTGCCCATACTGCTCATAATATTTTGGTTGTCAATCATCTGCTACAAGTACCTGGAACAGTGAAAAACTCAGAGATAACTCCCCACCAATATCCATTACCAGCAATCTTTGGTCAAAATGTTCAGGTGTAATCAAGATACCAAGGAACCAGGGAATTTTCTGTTATATCTTTTTCACTTCCACATTAATTTTGGTAAAACATAAAGTAATTTGTTCAGTTATTTGTTTAATGGTGAAATTTTACTGCTTTTCTATGCCTTCTGTATGGCAGGAAAATCCTAGACTAGCATTTAACTTAAATAATCAGCTTTTTCTGACTCTATTCCTACTAAACATCTGAAAAAAATACAAGAGATCAATTTGTTTAATATATGTGAAATGCTATATTAGTAAGCATATTTAATAGAGTACATTGTGCATGCTTATATATTGTTTTGTAAATCTTCAAGCATCCTGTGAAATTCATTACATTTTTAAGTATTTCTCATAACAATGCAGACAAGACTCTTCCAGTGCAAAAGAATTTTCCTATTTTTTTCTTAGTGATTACCAGTCTGAGTGTTGGTTCTGCAAAGTGAAATGGATCCCAGCATAGCTGTCTGGTGAAAATCAATATATAGCTTAAAGATGTAAATATTTTATTACAGACCTTTTAGGGTACCTCTCATCCTTGCATTTTTCAGAAGTGTCTTGTCATTTGCATTTCTGTCTGAGCTAGCAACTACTAGAGTTCAAGTCTGAATGAATATGATTAACTTCACTACCTGTTCTACTGCCTGAAGGTACCTTTTTCACCACCTGAAGCTGTTAGACACAGATTCAAAAATAATGTGAAGGAAGAATAAACAGGTATTGTCATCAAAAGAGGGCATCTCCTGCAGCCACTATTCCTGCCCTTGCTTTATTCCCTCTTACATCACCGGATGTATTTATGTGACTACATGGTGAACTGGATAAACAAAGTAACCTGGACAATCTCTAACTCCTTGCTGGAGGGGATATGGGATTATTTTGATCCAGATTGATTTTCTGATCTAATTTCATAAATACTCAGACAAATACTTCACTGCATCAAGGGACACTAAAAAAAACAAAGCACCAAAGTCAGAAGGACTGGACTGCAGCAATGTCAATTTGATGCTTTGAAGCTGTGATACTAGAAAAGCATAATTAAAATCAAATGGTACCTAAAATACATCAGTTGCCTTAGTGAACTGTGATGAAAAGGCATTCATGAGAGATTTCCTGGAAAACACCAATCTAAATAGCATAATTATTGAAACAAGGTAAATTATTAGCTACTTGGTAAAAGCATAAAACCTTCTTTTTCCTTAAGTGTTTCATATTGCCTGATAAGAATTCCTCCCTAGTCTGTGAAGAAACTATTTATTAAAACTTTGGTTATTTCAGCTTGCTTACTTACTTTTAAGCCGTCTGAGAATTTTGGCCTTACCTCTTGGCTGCTATGTTTTTCTTCCTAATTTCTTCTGAGAGATTTTGTCGGAAATCCTTTTGAAAAAATCAAAGTAAATTACTTCCTCAAGATGCCCTTTATACACTGTACTGTTGACTCAAAGAATTTAGCTGGTCAAGAATGTGTGATTTACCCTTATGGCAGCTAGGCTGGTGATCATATTAGCATATATTTATCCAAGCTGATAAATATATGTTTTAATTATATTAAAATTAATAATTAATAAATTAATAATCTTTAATTATACTGCAATAGTTCTTATTATACTGAAGAGAAGTTTGCAAGCCTGTGATACCTGGAGTCATTCTTGAATCCTTTTAAAGATGGGAAGAATGCCAGACAGATTTCAAACATCATACTTTTTTTGGTTTAAGTGATGTACAGATTTTAGAGCTTCGCTTCCGTATTTTGTTTCTCTTTTGCCCTGAGTTCTTTTGTCTTTTAGTCACAGGCAACATGTAGCAAAGAAGTATTTTCAAAGATAAGCTATGTTTGTTTTAGGCTATAAAAATACTAAAAATGACTGGCATAAATGAGGTTATTTATTACTTAAAATATTTTGTAATATTAATATTAATAAATATTAATACGTAATTATGTGACACTTTAAGAAACCTCAATAACAAGAGCTGTCAGAAATAAAGTTGTTTTGAGAATAATTTCAGTAATATTTTCTTTATAAAAAGTCTCAAAAGGAATTAACTTATTGCAAAAATTGCACAAAATAATTTTAAAGGGCTTTTCACTGAAAAGTTAATGTGAAGGTGGTGACCATTTATCCCATAAAATAGCAAAGGGAAGGCCTTTATATTTAAAATTAGTATTTTATCTGTCTCTTTCTGCCTCTTTCTTAATTCCATTTTTATCCACTTTGTTCTGTTTCTCTTTTCCTTCCCTACTCCTTAGGGTGGGAGGAAAGAGGTTTGCTTTGATCTCTATTATATTTTGTAGGTTTTTCTTTTTTAAGTTTTATTTTAGTTGTAGGACAGTGAAATGAGCTTGCCTTGGATGTTCTCTACCATACCTAAAAGTCGTGCAGCTGCTAATAATCCTCTGGACAAACATTCTATTTCTGAAGTGAAAAAAACTCTTAGAGACCACTTAGAGGTAAATTTTCTGGTACTGAACTGAATGTTAACCAAAAAGGATTACAATATGAGGATCAAAGGATAATTAAGCCTCATTGTTGTTTAATATTGGGAAAAAAGGAGTGTCAAGACTATACAGCTGAAATGCATTTTCTAACCACTGAAAGATATGTGCAAACCTGTTCCAAACATATAAATATCCAGCATTTTCCTATAATGCATTGAAAATTGATTTAGAATCAGAGAAACTTGACTGGTTTTATTTTAGCAGCTCTCTAAAGAGTTATATTTCAGTTATCTGCAGTTTTTTAAAATCTAAATAAAATATTTCTGTTTGGTAAAAAAATACTACTTTAATTTTCTACCTTAAACTATAAAATACAGCAAGTTTTTAGAAATTGTGTCATGTCTTGTAATGATCACTTAAAGTAATTCTTCCTTTTAATAGTTCAAACTATTCTACTTCATGAAGAATCAGCGAATTCATGAGAAAGTGGGCAATATGTGAGTACAGCTCAGCAGGGCAGTAGTGAGAGTGTGGTGACACAAGTCACTAAGTGATTCTCTGTGGCTGAATTCCAAGGTATGTTATAAGGTAAATGCAAAAGATCTGGCTTTGAGAACCCTGATCTAGGGAAAGATAGCTCTGCCCATGACTGGGGACTTGGATTCAGGGATATTTAGAGGTTACTTTCAACCCAAAGCATTCTATGGTTCTCTGAAAAAATAAACTTAAACTTAATAAAGCAACATTTCTTATATGCTGTCATTATTTCTGTACCATCTAAGCTTACAAAAAATTATACGCAGAAAACCCCCAGCAATTGCCAAGAATGCTGTGAAAAGTATCTTATGAAGAGCTACAAATTATTCTGGACTGTGAGAAATGTTTTAAGCCTGACTCTATCTCATATGACTGAGTGGATCTACAGTATTTCTCCTGGTACCAGATTCCAAAAAACCCTTCAAAGGTGAGATATCATGGTTCTGAAGATGACAAAACAGAGTAAAAACTGGCTGCTTAGATAGTATGTGCTTCTGAAGAGAACTGTGGCAAGAAACAGTATTAAGCTCAATAACTGAAAGGACAGAGCAAATAGGATAAAAACTCTTCCCAGTGGTGACCAGTGACAGGACTAGCGCCAGTGGGCATAAATTGAAATACTGGACTCTCCCCCTGAAAAATCAGGAAACACTTTTTCACAATGGTGGTGACTGAGGATCGGCACAGGCTGCCAGGAATGGTTTTATACTCAGAAATGATGAAGGAACAAGAAAATCTCTTCCTTACCAACATCAGATATGCTGTTACCATCAATTTAGTTTATTAGAAGTCAATCACTGTTACAAGTTTCCTCTGTCAAAAACTCAGAATTTTAAAATAAACTCTGTCCCAACATCTGAGTAGGTAAAGCCTAAAAGACGATCACTTTTAGACTTTAATTTCTGTGTTCCGTCCCTTTGGATGATGTCTTAGATCAAAGGACTTCAGAACAACTGACTTGAACTTCGTGGAAGTATGCTTCATGCAACTTAGTCAAGCATGCCATTTGATATCTCAAAGGAAAACTTCTGATTTTGAAAATTTTGGAAAAGATTTATAGTAAATTGCAGTTGAAGAAATGCCTTAGGCCAATAGGCTGTCCTCAAAGCACACTGCACTAGCAGACAATGCACAAGTCTAAGGTTTCTCTTAAAGCAAAAGTTATGACCCATTGCCTTATACATAATACTAATTTCAATCTGAATTTCCTCTGCATGTAAACATAAAACCACCCTGTGAAAAGAATTGAGAAAACTTTCAGATCATGCAAAATACTTAAATGCTGTATTGCTCTTTCCAGTCACTTTTTAAAGTAGATGTAGATTCTGTCTTACTGCAGGCAAAAAAAAAATTGCACATGAATTCATGACCCCATTCTGGGGGATGGGGCAACAGGGAGGAAAGTTTCTATCCTTTTGACTCAAAATGAAGCCCTACAACACAGGTGAAACAAAGAACTTCCAAACCATGCCCAAGAGGTTCTAGAAACAGTGTGCATGAGGGTGCATTTCAATACTAATAACATGTAGATTATATAAACATAGCCTTACAGTGTCTGACCTAAAGGGTCATGATGAGAAAATAAAGATACAAAACAGATGAGAGCTGAAGGAGCTCAAGTATGTCAAAAGAATTACTCTTAAAGAGCTTTCCTGTAATAAATAGTATAATGGGAACCAAACAGCCTGGCATAAGATGGAACAAATCCTGGGCTTTCCTGGGATAATGCTCCCAGGAGGGAACAGCAAAAGAAGCGTATTCTCATGTCCAAAGACAATGCAGACCACTAATGTTTCAAGGGCTGTGAAAGGAACAGAGTGTAACAGAGTCTAAAAAGTTGTCCCAAGTGACAAGCCTCATTTCTCTGAAAATATAAAAATTGTCATTTGAAAATGATCCAAAATACTTCTTTTTCAAACACAAGAAAGTGCATGGAACAACAGATAATAACAAATGTTGTTATAATGCTGTATTTTAAAATAGGCTGCAATACACCAAGACATCTTTATGAGGTATGGAAATGTCTTTCTTCAAAATCAATTAGAAATAAATTGCATCAAAAAAAAAAAAAAAAAAAAAAAAAAAAAAAAAAAAAAAAAAAGGCAGCTGCTTATACATCCCTACATATTCCCAACATTGAATAATAAATTTTAATGGCAATGAAAGAGTAGAAGTGAGGATCTATTCTGGCATTATCTTTCCCAGCTCAAATGTTGTATATGTATTCAAATTCCAGTGTGTGCTATTTATTGTTATGTTGTAACTACCACTGAAACTACCACCAGCTCTGTGTAATCAAAAAAGTTTGCTGTAAGACTGTCATTCTCATTTGATTCTTACACTTTATCATTTCCACAAACCAGCAGGTATAGTAAGACTATGCAAGTTATCATTATTTTCTGCAGTTCTATAAATTAATTTCCTATTCACAAGACAGAACTTGCATTGAATCCAGTTGAGACTTAGAAAGGCAGATCTCAGTTGTAATATTTTAGCACACAATGAGGCAGAAGGGAATAGCTCTGATTTTTTTCCATAAAGGTCTGACCTTAGAAGTACACTCAAGACCTGTATGAAGACCATGATGCCCCACTTGAAAGCTTACAGAAAGCAAACCACCAGCATTCTAACATATGCATCCTACCTTGTCTGAGAAAGGCAGCAGAAATGTCAGTACAATGTGAAAATACTTTCCATATCTGAGTCTTTGTGATAGACTAGGTATAAAATTAGAAAGTAAAAAGTCTGCCTTCGAGAAGAATACAGACAGGATGATAGGACGCAGCCCTTTGAATTGCAACACTCTGGACTTGATCAATGTCAGAGTGATCAAATTAATCAATTCTCACTGATCAAGTGAAGTACAATTAAATATAAATACTTAACTATGTGGACAGAGTAGCAGTTCTGACTAATATAGCACATATTAAAGGACTAAACTGGGCTAAGAGAGGTCTTTCTTTTTACAGATGAGTGAAGCAAGTTACTTCAGAATGAGCAGCACTGCAACCCCTTAACACGCCTAGAATTTCTGTAAGCCAACAAGGAGGGATTCAAATTTTAGTGTTCAAATCATGGAGTTCCTCTTAAGAGAAATTATTCACCATATAAAAATGCTTGGAGATCTCAACAGCATTATTTGCTTTTAGAAATATTTTTTATTAATTGAAAAGGAATTTTAAAATTTCGTTTTATAATCATGAATCTACTTGCAAAATGCAAGAATTACTCTAATCGTGAATTACCAGCAAAAATAAGTATAATTTATACCTTTTTCCTTGTATCTCTCCTTTTTCTTTCTATGTGACTCACAAGCTGCTTTAAAGCAACAGCTCTGCAACATGCCTGAGTTCCAGATAGTTTATGCAATATTATTTCTGTCATTTGATCATTTAAAATAGTCTCTCAGAAGGGCACTCTTTGTAAGAAAAATATTATTTTAATCATTAAAAAAGCATATAGAACTAAAACCAACAGACAAAAATATCAGCTCTCATTGATACTAAAGTGGGTGAGGTTAACTCTGTTTTAGGTTAGGACATAATTTCTCCCAGAGTTTTTTACTAATAAGTGAATAACATTCAAATAATTGCATCTGAATATGAAATAATTGGGTCAGTACTATAACTGATGATAGTAGAAGCATTATTGAAAGTCAATACTTTAAAAAGACATATTATTTATATGCAGAAATCAAAATAGACATCTTCACCTTTTTGGGCAGAACACTGGATAAAATTGTTACAAAACATCACAAGAGAAAATAAATTTCCTGAGGCTGAACACTCTGGGAAGGGCTGTGGAAATTTTTTTTGGTTGGTTTTTGTTCATCTATCTCTCAGGTACAGAATTAGGACAGCTTGTGAATTCTACTTGGAGAAAAGATTGTGGGACAAAGGACCACACAGCCATCTTCCATATTTCCATACATGGATATAAGGCAAATATAAGGGAAATTAATTATTTATATCTTGGTATATATTTTAAAAAATTTGGTTTATTTCATGTTTACCACAAATGCTTTTCAATTGTTTCCGCTGAAAATAAGATAATTTGAAACTTGTCATACTTTCCATGGTTAATATGTCTCTTCACATCTAAAATTTACTTCTCTAGTCAAGGCTCAGAGTGTCATACAGGAAGTCATTAAGAAGTATTTTACTGCTTTCCAGCATGTTTACATGAGCTAGTTTTATAACATACCTGAAAAGATGGAAGAAGCCAAAGAATTATTGCTGTTAGCTATTTTTAATACAATGTAGTCAGCAGATAATTGTGTTTGCCTTAATGTTAACTAATGCCCCTCCTACTGTGTTTTAAAAGGAAGTGGATCAGCAGGAAATATTTAATTTACAGCAGCTTCTTGCTGTTTATGTGAAAATCAGCTACCAGATTACCAAATGGTTATTTTATGTATGATTTATTTCTTCCTTATTGACAAAAATGCCTCTTTTAGAAGAAAACACACATACCAAGAAACAGGGAGAAATATTTTAAAAATACATGAAATGTCAAAAGTTCAATTATTTTTACATACTGTAATCTCTTGTAGCCAGACTATTTTAGAGCATAAAGAATATTCGTGAAAATGTGTCCCTCAAAGCTGTAGCTAAGGAAACACAGTTGTACTCAACAATTCTATATCTTAACAGTTAATACTATTAATCACTTTCAATGTCACTGCTAAGAATGCTCAACAAGAAATCTGAAAAGCAAAAGCAGAAGATTTTTTTTGAATTATGTTTTAATTATTTCAGGATGTTTGGTTTTGCTTTCTTTTGGGGGACCTGACTTCATTTTCTTTTTGTCTGATTGACAGTACATATCTTCAAAAAGACCACCTATACATGTGCTTACACAAAATTCCATACAGCATTTTCAATTATTTTTAAATCAAGCTATCTTGTTGGGAATGCCAAACAAGAAACCAGGGAAATAAAACAAATCATTGCTGTTTATCCTCTGGTGTAATTTTAATATCACACTGAAGGGATATTTCACGTAGTTTTATTTCCTTACACTTTCGGCTACTTGCAGTCATTTCATAGGTTTGTCTATCGAAACCACATACTCGAAAACTGGTTGTGAAGTCTAGTGTTTTTAAGGAATTTTTAGGGCAGTTGAGAATGGTCAAATATCTGCTATAATTTCCTGGGTTTGCCTGTTAACTATTTCCCTGAAAAGCACAGGCATATCCAGCAAAACCAGGACTGGCTAAAGAAAATTATACAAGCAGTTGAGAAGGTTTACACAGAAACAGCTGGAACTTCACTTGGAATCAGTATGACAAAACAACTCATGAGTAGCTACTCTTGTAAAATTGTGGAAAAGAAAGCCTCATACTGATACTGAAATTACTTCTCTGATTCTTGTTTGTTTCAAAAATGCTTTTATAATTAATGGTATAGATGAGGATCAGGTTCCTAAGTTTCACTGCTTTGGCCTCCTAGATAAAGAACATAGAGAACTATATATCCAAACAAGGTAAGAGCAAAGCAAGTCCAGCTTCTCTTCCCTCAGTCCTGCTCCTCCTTTTCCATCCTATCTTTTCCAAATGCTCTGCAGTTTATATGGAGATGAATTTGGCTAGGAACTGTAGCACTGCTTTTTTAGCCTCTTTTTTTTCCAACAGATCTAGATTTAAAACTCTTTAATTTTATAGCTCTTCCTGAGTGGAGTTTTTTCACACCACGCATTGTTCTGAGATGTTGCACAGAACAATGTGTGGCGTGAGAATACCCCAAAACCTAGTAGAACCTTTGTTTTGGATACTAAGGACATCATTTGGACCTTTGAAAGCTTCTATGAAGCTTTTTATGAAGCTGTCTTTTGAAAACTTCTATGTTGGTTCACCTGGTTTTAAACTAAATCTAGTCGAACAGAACTATCTCAATTAAAAAATGTGAAGCAAAGTAAATGTTGTAATCTTTCCTTACACAATACTTAATAAAACAATAAGGTACTCCAGTAGGATAGCAAACCATCCTGTGTTCCACTGCCAAAATGAAAACTATTACTTATACTGAAACACTAAGGATGTGGCTGCTGTAAATTAGGGGTTTACTTAGTTTTGTAATTTATATCATCTTGAAATTATTAGAAGTGAAATGTGGTATGGCAATAACAAATGTCTTGGAAATTATTTTTTCTTACACCATTTCTATATACTTATTGTAACTGTAGTAGTATCATTACAATTGTAATAATTTGAGCATATTAAAAAAACAAAAAACAAAAACCCAACAACAACAAAAAAACACCCACAAGCACTGTAAGAAGAAGTTGGGGTTTTTTTGGTTTGTTTGGTTTTTTGTTTGTTTGGTTTTGGGGTTTTTTGGGTTTTTTGTGGGTTTTTTTTTTGGGGGGGGGGGGGGGGTGGAGGGGGGGGGTTGGGTTTTTTTTAGGCAAAATAATACAGCTGGGAGGAAAAAAAAAATCACTACCAGAAAAGCTGGACCTGAAGTATACAAATGACTTGACTGCTAAAAAGTTGCTATATCAGAAACAAACTCTTTTCTCCTCACAGAGAAAGTATTAAACATTTCGCATATATTACATAACTTGTATATAAGTAATTTCTGATGAGACAGCTCTCATAAATGAGGACTTCTATGTGTCTTGTGGGGACAAGAACTGTTTCAACAGAGCATCGTAGCACACTTTTCCTTTAAAAAGATTGAATAGTTTTGTGAAATGCTATTAAATACCCATAAGAATCACCATTTCAAAAAATGAAATATTATTTCCAGACATACCATTTCATGAAAGAGTTGGTGGCTAGAAAATGACTGTGGGAAACGAATCATTTCACTGTTTAGCAATAATTATAGTACTTAGCTTGCTCTGCTTATGTTTTTTAACAGTGAAATAATTCCACAGTTCCACAGTCTGAAAAGCAGCTTTTCTATTTTAGGGAACTCTGTTGCCTAAATAGCTCACGAACTAACTCTAAGTTATGTAGACCCTTAAGTAATTACTTTCACTGATAAATGAGACACTGAAGGTATAAATGGCCTGTCCTATTACTCAATAAGGATTGTATCTCAACATAGCTTGGACCAGAAATTAAAACCTGGTAAAAATCACAATAGACCAGAAATTAAAACCTGGTAAAAATCACAATGAAAATCTAACTAATGAGAAAAAGCAATAAGTCATTTAACAAGGAGCAGGTGTGATTTGGGGGGAAAAACAAGAAACAAATATTACTTAAGAGTGTGTCTAACTTCTGAATAAAATATTTTTGTATTTACTCTGAAGATCCTTGCAATTCTTAACTATTACCTTATCTTCTTCAAAATTCTTTATTATAGGGATCTTGCAACCACAATGACCTTCTTCCTCTCAACAGTGTTGTGCAATATTTGGGTTATATATAAGGGGTTAGCTTTCAGTGCATTTCTACAGCATCCCATGCAGCAGGCTTTTTTATAATACATTAATAAAAGTTTACTATTATCTATTAAGATTCTCTAAAATAGTACACACTAAGGAAAACCAGGTAAAATTATTGTGATGTTTCCATTGAATAGTAGACAAGTAATAATTAAAAAATACTAAGAAGTCACATTCAGTCCAGAAGCACAAATCAACCAAACAATAAATCTGCTTACACTTAAAATCTAAAGCAACTTCTCGATTTGTCAGTCTGTGCATTGAAGTCAGCTTGAGGAGTTACTGCCCACATCAAATATCAAACCTCTCTGCACAGCTAAGATTTCTCCTTGTAACTGTTCCTAAGAGCCTGAATATAAGCCCAGCAAACAAAGAAAATCCTATGTTCTGTCACTTTTACTTGTACCCACATAAATATATGCAGTTCTTAGAGAGGCTCTGTTTTAATAAAACTTACTTGTGTCTTATACCTTGTCTTATACTTTGTTTTATACATAAACCAGCCAGGTTTCTTTTCTTTTTTCAAGCTTTTCTCTCTCATTCCCCAAATTTCATTAATTTCAGATATTATCCACCCTGCCAGAAATGTCTTTGGGCATTTGCAGACACTCACAAGAGAAATTCAGTAGTCACCCATACTTGTTTTTCAAATACCTAAAAGGACAAAAAGTCCTGAAGTTTACACTTAGAAATTCTATCAAACAAAAATGCATATACTGCTCTCCAGGTCTGTTTATTGCAAGCCTTCAGTCACTCCAATAACTCCACTGGTTATAACAATAATTATTACTTTCCCTTCTTACAGTACTAAAAATCATATTCTTAGAAGAGCCTGCTTTATATGTCATTATAACTTATCTGATTCTCTCAGTCTTACGATGTTGTTCAATTAAGTTCTATTGTGAGTGCAGCCAATTGCAAACCTTTTTACTTATCAGTAATACTGTATTCAACAAGCACAGCTCTTGTGTTCACATGTAATTTAAGGAATAGCAATTTAAATATTTTTAACATGTAAGTTTAACTTATTTTAAGGTGTTACTAATTTTATGCCTCTTCAACATTTTTTTACATGATATATTTGAACTCTGAGCAAGTTCAAGTGAACAGGGAGTCCATACATTAGTATGCAAAGTCCTGCACCCATTTAATAAGCAATTTTTATCAAATGAATCTGTGTGAAGAACAAGAATGTTTAATTAAGAGCAGCAGAAACTGCTACAGTAAATTCCAGGTTTGGATTGAGGCTTGTTCTAATAAATCATGCATTTTTTAACAAGAAGTTATCTAAGCAAAATGATACCAAATTGTCAATTATTTTTAAAACTTCTATACTGAGAATATACTTCAGATAAACTCAAATACTTTAGTGTTGGCTGCTGTAGATTTCCCCTAAACATTTTTCTATAGCGCAAAATGGTGCACTGAAAATCTGCTGAAGCAATATGCCACTATTTAGCAAGCTCAACATTTAAAAATGGAGTAGGTAGTATTCTTGTAGCCTCTGCTAGATCACTGTAAACCCCACCAATCTGGCATGATTTAACATGACACATAAAAGCTGCTGAGAATGCAACAGCAACAGTACTACAATTTTAAAGTTATGTAATGTACATTATACAGAAAAACTCACATATCTTCAGCATTTAAATAATTTTCTTTTTTTTAGCTATTTCCACTTCAACTGAAAACATAAAGCTTTCTATATTCTCCATTTAAAAACTAAAATAATTCAGTATTCATCCCAGCCATCTGCTCTAACAGACAAATTCAGATGAACTTTGTACTTTCACTTCAAATTGGCCCTCACAAAAAGAAATTATGTACTGATATACTATTATGTTTCACCTCATCATTTTTCAAACATCAAGTAAATGTTTCTTAAACCCTTTGTATGTTCAAATAAATGATCATAAGTGTTCTGGACATAAATGCTCCAGATAAAAATATTACAGAAGTCCAGGAATGGATTAAGTACTATAGTGCCCATTTACACTCTTGTTACTTAGAAAGCAAAGACAGGCTTTTGCAGTAAGAGTCTATACCATATTTTAATGTTCTTGAATCAGGTGCCAAGCAAAAAATTCTTGTAATTGTTATGGAGCACCTAAGAATACTCTATTTTCTTCATACAATTCTGTAAAACCCCATTGATTTCCTGTCCTTAGATCCTCAAGATTCATAACAATTCATCAGTTTCAACTTTCTTCTGGAAACTACCAATATATTTTTCTCAAAATAGTGCAGAAATTAAACAAATTTTGTATTGAAACTGTACTAGATGACAATCTATTAATCCATCTGTCAAAGACTGCTTATCTATTTTTACTTTGATCATCAAGGTTGAGATTTCTCTTAAAAGTCAGTTAATTCAGCCTTCTGAATTTTACTTTGTGTGCAATGTCAAGGAATGTTACCACAGTAATCAGTAGCTCTTGTAAAGTGAAAATATTCTCAAACTAAAACAAATAAACAACCCCCCCCATCTATGTTTATCTCTCTGTGCACACTTTTTTTTCGTCATAATGCTGACTTTAAATTGTTCACATAACACACAAACAAGAGAAAAGACATGGGAAAAAAGAAGAAAGTGATATAATGAAATATTTTAAGATGCAATATTTTTAAGCTGACTCATTTTTATTTCCTATTTCCTCTGTCGGTTTAATGAAAACATCTTCCTTAAATATTTACTAATTAATGAAGTCTGGAGAGACATGGAAGGTTAAATAGTTTTGTTTTTGTTGGTGGGTTTTTTTTGTTGTTTGTTTGTTTGTATTGTTTTTGTTGGGGGGTGATTGGTTTTTTGTTGTTGTTGTGGTTGTTGTTGTTGTTTTGGTTTGGTTTTTGGTTTGTTTTTCACTGAATTGGAAATGTAAAACATAGAACTTAGACAAATTTTGTTAAAAAACCCAGAGACCCTCATGCCAAAGTCACTTCAAGCACAGCCCATTCTCCCTCTATGCTTTGTATAACTAAAAAAATCAGCACCATTGCTATTCTCTATGTCTGCCCATCATTCTTAAAGAATTTTTGTCTCTTCCCGTAAAGCTTGGCTCAAAAAAACCCAATACTGCCCTGTCTACAACAGGTTTCCCACATACAATAGAAGTGCAGCATTTTGCCTTTTTAAGTGGCTACCAATATTCAGCATATGGGGTTTTTTTATTCTTAGTTCTCAAAGTACAAAGAAAGCAATGCTCATTTGAAAACAGACTGACTAGGAATTAATTCAAGCTGAAATAATCTTGACTAAATAACAAACTCCGTTGTATTATAAAAATAAGATAGCATTTCCAACACTTTATGGCTATAAAATGCCATCATTTACAGATTATCAAGGCAGGAGGGCAAGCAGATTTAATTTTGTAAGGTCTTTTCCTCCTAAGTATAGAAAATGAAGATAAGTGCATTGTGCATGGCAAGCTGAGAGGAGAGGTTAATGTTATTTCCATTCTTTTGCACATTTGAGGGACTTGTTTTATGCATCAGAATTTTTAAAAAAAAGCAGAAAAATATCAAGGCCCAAAGAGACTATAACTGAATTAGCACAACTACACTTCCTCTGCAGGCCAGAGAATCTCCTGCTAATACATCAAAACTAAATGTCTTTGTAAAGATTCCAAGCAATGATAATCTAAATCATATGTTCCAAAGGTTAGTTACCCTCATTGTTAAAAGATATGCATTTTTTTATTAGTCTGAATTTGTCTACATTCAGTTTCAATCTTCTGCACCTTATTACATTCTATACTGTTTAAGGCCATTAAATAGTAGAAATCTTATTTTCATGCACCTATTTGTGGACCCTGATCAAATTACATCTGAATCCTCACTCAAATGTATTGAACAGACGGAGCTTTCTAAGCCTCTCATTGTAACTCACATTACAAGTAGCACACAAACATTCTTATAGCTACTTCTGAATATTTTTTCAATAATTTTTTCTTTTTTGAAATATAACAACCACAACTGAAAATAATATAACAGCAATAGTCTAACTTATGCCATTTCCTAAGGTTGTCCTACTTCTCTATTCCTATACCTATTTTATGTCAGCAAACAGTAAAGAAAAAAAAGTGATCTCCACACCTGAACACTTTACTCTGATCTCAGAGTACAAAAAATCTAAAAAAACTTCTGAAGAAAATAAACCATTAAATATATGAGGGTAAGCAGAAAATGAGATAAAATGACATGACTAGCAAAGCAATTCTGCTAGAATGACTGGATATCTCTAAAAAAGGAGCAAATTTGATGAAAAAATGAAAATCAGAATAGTATTTGTCTAGATCTCTGTAACACTCTACATAAAAAGTTTTACATAAAATGGGAGTTATTGCTGCAATTGTAAGAAGTGAGGAACTGGCTGTGGAGATGTCAGCTCCTATGAGCTAGACCTCTGCCCTAGAGTGAAGTTAGTAGTGGAGCTCCTCAAAGATCATCTTTGAGAACAATCTTATTAAATATTTTTAAAACTGCCTGGCATAAAAAGCAAGAGTGATGTCAATGCCTCCTAACCATGTGTCAATACAGAGAACTGAACTAGGATAAAGGAAAAACCGGGTGACTCGGGGACTGGAGTTATAGAAGTGTCATGACATTTAATAATACGAAGTATGAGGTTGGGGCACAGGCTTAGTGCTCAAGGCCTCTTAGCAGTGTATACTAAATTGGATTTTGATGCCCTCAAGGAGAAGATAAAATTACTTATTTTCTCAACATGAACAGGCTTCAAAACTGTATTTTGTGGTGATGACAGAGGAGCCGGGACAGGAACATCTTCTTTGAGATATTTGTGTTGCTAAGCTAAACAACATCCCTTACCATCAATAACAAACAGCCATGATCCCACTGCCTTCTGCACAACCCTCTCTCTGTTTTGGGGCTGGGGCCGTGCACCCTGTCTGAGGAGAACAACCGAAAGCTACCTGTAGAGGCAGAGAAGTGAAATGTGCGCATCCCAGGCAGAAAGAACTTCCAGTTCCAGCATCAGACAGCCAAGAGGCCAGTTTGCTCTGTGCTCACCTCTGTCAATGGCCAAATCCTCCTAGAACACTCTATTGTCTCCAGTCTGGAAAAATTAGGCGGCAGCCACAAAGGTCACAACAGAGTAAAGCTTCCCAGTTCCATTAATACGTGGCTATGAGACCTAAACCACCCAGCCCTGTTAGAAGCAGGGACTAACTTAAACTCTTAAATCCATCTTCCACTCCCTCATACTGAAATGAACATTTTCTCTTTTGTTATCCCTTCTAGCAACCAAGTTAGCAGTGTTGGGGAGGAGGTGTGAGCAGGAGGGGACGAGCACACAGCCAGCATAGCAGCAGTCACATGAAATTAATGCTCGTGTGATCTTGGCACCCTGAGCTGCTAAGAGAGGATGAAATATGGGAGCAATTCTGTACCATGATGATTCTGCAGACACATCAGTCTGTCATCATACACAACTATTTATGCCGAAATCTAGTTCTGTGACAGTTCCTCAGAAACTAATACACTGAAAACCTATTAGGGAAATGAAGATCATAGCATATTAGTCAATCTCAGAACCACTGAGCCACCAAAGTGACGCAACCCTACAAGGCAAACATGACCTTAAATCAGAAATTATCATTTCAGTAGAGGAGGAGAAGCCTTTATTTTTGCTATTTTACATTGCACTAATGAGCCCTTGTGTATACTGCTATGCAGAATTCTGGCAACTTATATTAAAGAAAAATGGATTCAAACTGGGACACATGTGGAGAACTGTTATTAGGATGATCAGAGAATGGAAATTTCCCTGTTTTATAAGATCAAAGTTAAAGAAAGTGATAGCACACTACCTTCTTTCCTGACCTCCAATTCCACCATAATTTGTTTTGGTTTCTGCTCAATGGCACCATTCTACCAGCCCAAATAATACTGTATCTATGCAGTGAACTGGGTCAGGGAACTCATAATCAATAAAAATATTTCAATCATCAGTTTCCTGATGGGATTTCTTTTCTGGGTGTGTAAGTCTATGCTGGTACACAGAAAATAAGGCCTGAAGCTAACAGTAACAATGCCAACTTATGATGCAAGTGCAGATCATTGTTTGCTAATAAACACATGTTGAAAGGAAACACCAAGAAAGAATATAGATATTTAAACATACGGACAACACAAGCTTGGAGAAGATGGTTATACATCTATTAGAAATGACATTTCATATTGGAAATCAGAAATTTTAGCTGTCACAAAAGAACAGTTGTAGTTCCAGTTACAGGGACAAGGGCATAACCTGTTCTTAGAGTACAGCTACTATCTGCTAACACTTTAGAAGTTCTTTTTCAATCCCATATTTAACAACTGTTCCATATTTTTAATGATAAGTATGCATTTAATTGTGTTGAAGTGCGGTATTTTTTAAAATTAATTTCCAAAAAGTCTGAGATTTGTAAATTAATAAATAAAAAATAGTACCCCTTGTACATCTGGACAAAATGTAACATCTGAAAATGCTACTAATAGTAGCAAGGAAAAAGAAACTTCAGGCAGGGTGGAATTTCCCCAAAGTTCCAAAATTATTCCAACAGCTTTTTCCAAAGAATTGCCTCCTATGTGTGGTGTGAGACTTTCAGATGTGCCTTGTACACGCTGAGACCCACTGCAATATTGCAACCTGATTTTTAACAGTTTGGTACTCAGTATTTTGGGTTTTTTGAAACTTGTCCACCTGTTTATGTGTCTAAAGGCCTTATTTGGCTGCAAAAAGGTAAAGTGTGCAAAAAATATATATGTAGTTAAAATATTTTTTTAAAATAACCAAAAAAGCTCCAAAATGTAGATAATCTGTTTTCTTGCATGCTAAGTGAGAGTTTAATCTTAGAGGGGAAAAAAAATTGAGGCACCTTCCAAAACCTTTGATGTCAGTTTTGATCATGGTTAGAACTCATGATTTTGCATGAGAAACTTAACAAACTATGTATTGTGTGGAAGTTGACAGTACAAATAAAGAAATGGAACTTTCACAACTATTGAGCATGTTTAGAGCTGTTGCTTGAAAGCAGCATCATAACAAATTGAATATTGCAGTAATTTTCTATATATTTACTGAAACATGAAAACTGTCTGGGCATATGTAGAAAATCCAGTGTAGATCTCTCTCTTCCACTAAGAACACTGTTCAACTCTCGTAATGTATCATTCAGGGAGTATCATGCCTCTGACTAATGATTAAGTTTCATCAGGCAGAGTGATTTGTGTGCTATGGCATAACCTAAACTAAAATGTGGATTATTTTCCTACAGTTTCTAGAATAATAAGGTGTTACTTATGAAAACTAGTGATTCTGAACCTGAAAAAAATTAAACATAAAAGAGAATATAATTTAAAATTAACATTTTTAGTAACTATTTCTAAATTTAGTACAAGTCCCAATACTAACATGTATTAGGATTAAAGTCTTCAATATTAGACATTACTTTAATAAAACAATAATAAAATCTATACTTGTAACTGGTATACAAAAATTAAATACTTCCAAATTCAATATCTACTTTATGGCTTCTGTTCAAATCTCCTGTCCTTTTGAGATTTCTGGTTTCACAGTTTTAAAGAAGCCTATCTGAAATTCTCTGTATTGGTAAAGGAGCACTGAACTGAAACATAGTAACTTGATCGAAAAATCTACCATGAAGGATCAGATATTTTTGGGATCATTCTTTTCACTTTTTGACAAGATAAAAAAAAAGTGAACGCCTATGTGTTTTTGGCTTTGAAACTTAAGCAAATGTTTACATCTGAAAACAGAGATAATCTTCAATATATTCATAGCACTCTTGGATTTTGCCATACCCAGGTACCAGGACTTGCATCTGAAGATACCCAGCACTGTTCAAATGAAGTGGAAAGACAACTACAAAAATATGGACCCTTGTATTTGGTATGTTTTGGACAGCATTATAACTTGATGGTTCCTATTCAACACAACATTCACCTTGACTAGGACATAGTTCAATCACACTGGACCAGACACACAGCTGATGGACACTAATGCAAGTTCCATTAAAGGCTTCTGAGAGTAGAATTATCATGATGGTTTCCTGTTGTCATAGACCTTTCTCCTCAGAATCCTGAACAAAATCTGTCTCCTGCTCCATACCACTCTTTAGGGTGGAGCTCCTCAAGAACTGCAGCTTGCCAATGAATTATGAGAAATAAATCAGCACCTTAAGAGAGTTTTGAAACGAGAGACTCAGTCAATGGGAGAATTGAATTCTTGAGCATATCTTATTGAGGAAAATTTACCATTAAGGGTTACTTCTCTATATTATTGTTTGTGGAATTAGAAGCCTCTGATTATAAGCTTACAAAATCCTTAACAAATCTCAGGGTCACTGAAATTAATATTTGAAAGTTCAACATTTGTCTTAAATCATATTTCCAAGTATGAATATCTTGTAAACTGGCATAATCAACTGGAAATTCACTTTTTGACAGCTTAGTTTCAATCTTCCTCTTATTTTAGAGCAAGGACTCCAAAGGAAGGATGGGAATTCCTCCTCCAGTGGCATTGTTCTTGAAAGCATTCATAAACAATAACTTGGAAATGTCTGAGACTGAAGTGACCACACACTGAGTTAAATCTCTTTGACTGTGATTTACCTTGAGCAAAGTAAACTTTGATGCAGAAGACGAAGTGGCAGAAAATTTGTGGTTAACAACACCATTATTAACAAGGAAAGTACATTCCATCAAAGACCTCAGTAGATGCACAGAACATAAGGAGGTATAAGCTGTTCTCCAGTTAAACAAAGGAAAAAGGTATTAAACAAAAGACAAAGCATAGTATTTAAGCAGAATTTCTAAATATGTGCTGGCTGCTGAGGAAGAGACATTAACTCTCTCATAGCTACTCTGCATAGTTTGATTTGTGCTTCTGCACTTAAGGCAATAGTATGTAGAATAATTCAAATCCAGGACAGGAACTTCAATCAGACTTACCAACGAAGATATACCAGCTAGGTATGTACCTAATATTTGGATAACTCACCAAGTTTTTTAATAGGATAGAATGATACTCTCTATGAGAGCCCAACATGACCCCTCGAGGAGAGGTAAACTAATACCTCAATTCTATAAGCACCCCATCCAGATGTCAGTAGTAATGAATATATATATTTTTAAGTTTGATATTTTTAAAGCATTGAGAAAATGAAATGATACACATAGCTTGATGCTAAGTGAGCCTTCAGAATTTCAGAAGTTGAACTATTCACCCAAAACTGAGAAAAAAGCCCCACTTTCAGAGCACAGGGATCAAACACAATTCCAAAGTAAAAAACAATCAACCAACCAACCAACCAGACAACCACACAGGTAGAAAACTACTGCCATTTTCCTTCCAAAATAACTTGCAAAATAATCTTCCTATTTCAATGTTTTTTCTGAACATTGAGTTTACGTAACTGGAATAGATCGTGCCATGGCTGAGGAAACATCCACAATGAGAGTGTAAAAGCTGTACCAGATGAGGTTTAGGATGCAGTGCTGGGATGATGGCACTAGCATGGAGAAAATGGATCTGTGCAATGTTGCTGAATCACTGCTTTGGAAAAACACTGTTTTTCAAAGGTCCTTCAGACGATGGGCATACTGAAGCACATCTTTTCATAGAGAATGAATACAGATGTAAGGATTATTACTTCCACTCAAACTCCCTGAAGAAGTCTGCAAGTATCTTGACAAAGAAATCAGGTTAATACAACCTTGAATTTCTGAAAGGCAGTTAGTTCTTCACTATAGACTCTTAAGACAAGTAAGAGTGTCATGGTTTATGGATCGTCAGATGACTAAGCCAATGACAAAAAAAAAAAAAAAAAAAAAAAAAAAAAAAAAAAAAAAGGTAAAAGCATATTTGGTCTCTTTTCTCAATAATGACTTTTCACTAATCTAATCAAGAAATGTGGTTTTTTGTGCAACGTGTGCATAAATTATCTGCACATGTGCAACATGTGCATAAGTTATCTGCATAATTATCTGGAAAAGGGAGTAAACACCGAGGGCAATCTCTAAGTGGGCTCCAATATTGATACTAACTTGTTCCAGAAAGAGAAAAGGCATAGGGATGAGGAACTGCAAACAACACCAACAAACTGACCAAAAAATAGCAAAAAACCTTACACAACTTTCTAGTCCTCACTGGGCAATAAAATGGCAGATGAAATACAGGGTAAATTAAAACTCAAAAGTGATGAATATGGGGGGGAAATTACCTTTATAAACATAACAAACTGAAAAATTGACACTTAAACATGACCTTGAAGTTATGATAAGTTTATGAAAACATTGGTTCAATGTTCTGGAGCTATCAAAGAAGGAAATCAAGTATTTGGAATTACTAAGATGGAACAGGGGAACACATCATCATGCCACCACATGATTTCACAAAGCTCCCAAATCTTACATGCTTTTTTGTTCCACAAGAATAAGACAGAACAAAAAAGGGAGAGGTAAAAAGGAATCAAGGTAGAGAATACCTTTCAAGTAGTGCGACATAAGGTAGAATTTTCTACCTTAGGAAAACGATGGTTGACAAGATCTTAAAATGGAAGTATGCTAAGTCTTGACTGGCATAGAGAAAGTGAAGAGTTCTTTTATTATTTCCTATTTTCTATGTTCTCTCAAAAATATAGACTTACAACAATAGGGGAAGCAATTGCTTAAGGGAGAAAAGCATAACAGTACAGCTCTGAAGAAAGTCCAATGAATGTTTGTCACGGAACGAAGTATTTTGACTACCGAGTTAGCAAATGGAGAGCAAATGGTAAAGGCAGCTGAAGACATAAATACTTGCCATGAGGAAATGAATACTTTTCCCAAGTCACTGTTGGGAGGGGGTGGTGTGTGACGCTCCTGGCGAACAGGGGCAGGGAAGGCAGTCGGTGGGGTGAAGCCGAGCTCCGCACCCGCAGCTGGGCTGTGACATCTCGTGGTCGCACGGTCTAAGTGCAGTCCAGAACACCGCGCTGCAGAGCACCGCATGTTTGGCTTTCGATATTAAAAGTAGAGACCATGAAGATGTGATCAGTGATGGGGGGCAGGCGGATTAAAATCACAAGTGTACACTACTTATAGGCTCTCTATATGGAAAAGAGTATTCTTAAATTTAAGAAGGGATGTAATTAGCGACATATGAAAGAGAAAGTTGACTCAAATGCTGTTCTATCATTAAAACAGACAGGGTTTCATTAAAACTGTTAAACGTGACTTAAATTACTGAGGAAAAAAGACTAAATTTTAAGCCTAATCTGAATCTAAAAAATCACAGACTACCCGAATAATGTGCCCTCAGCCGTGAATGTAATTGGATTTGGGCTTCATGATGTGCAAAATATGGAATGGAACTTTCTCCTAAACCTTATTTTGGCTCTTTGTAACATTTAAGAGCAATTCAGCTCATCATGGCTAAAGCAATACTGAAATTTTATTTTGAGGTCCTTACAAGAGCAAGGTATGTTGAATTTCTCACACCTACAGTACAAGATTTCCAGTCTTATGGATACTTTCACTTACTTATGTTTAGGTTTGTGAAGAGATTGAATATTTAATTTTAAAAGCAAATCATAATCAGAGAATATGCAGAGTTGGAAGGGACCCAAAAGGATCACAGAGTAAAACTCCTGGCCTGAGGCAATCCCCAAGAGTCCCATCCTGTGCCTGAGAGCAGCATCCAAACACTTCTTGAACTCTGTCAGTCTGGTGCTGTGACCAATTCTGCGGGGAGCCTGATCCAGTGCTCAATCCTATTAAAGTTAGTGTTGAACTTCAACACAAAAATATATTGGGTAACATGGTCACTGGGATACCTATTCAAGTGAAAATTTCTAATATAAAAAGACTGAAATTACTCTACTCATCAGATGTTTTTAATCAGAAAAACAGTATTTCTTGAATAAAGTGTGGTGTTTTTAAAAATCCACACTATTTTGTCTATTTACAGTAATTTAGATTTGTTGAATTTCTCCTATTTTATCTGCTTACAATAACCACAAAACTGTTCACTTCTTTAGAAAGTCGCACATAACTTTTATAAGGGTTATTTCTTCTCCTTAAATCTCAATTAGTATTTGGTTTAACAGCCTAAAAGAAGTTTATGTATGACAAGAGTTCAGTAGTGTTGCAATTCATACTCACCAACTTTTTAAGCAAATTACATTCTTGGTAGGAATATTATATTAACAAAATAAAATGAGCATAAGTAATGCTCCCTTGTAATTAAATTGCAATCCTAAATTTTCATAGGACTAAAGTCTCCCATTTCTATAAATGTATATTTTAAGTAATAAAAATGCAGCCTTCAGCAACATAAACACATGATCATTATGAACATGATGTTGTTGTGTAACAGAGTTACTTCTGTGAAAAGGATTGAAGTACCACCACCTTTCATAAAACTCTTAGTCAAGGCATAAGCAAGTTCAGAGGGTGTGGAAGACAGAAGTACCCAAAGAAGAGGCCTGAGAAACTAAAATATTCACACAATAAATAATGTGACTGGATACATACAGAAAGAGAGGGACTACAACACTCTGCTACAAGTAAGTGTTTTGTCCCACACATAAAGTTGTACAACACACACATTTCCAGAGAGCATCTTGACTTAGAAAGTTACAGTCATGCACTAAGCCATGCACTAAGTCGTGATGTAAAGATAAGGATCAGAAAGCCTTTTCTCCATATGGAAAGGAGATACTGCTGAGAGGTGGGAAAATGTGAAGGCTGCCGCTGTCAGAGGCGTATAGAAGAAGTCATTTTGATACATTGTGATTCACCCTGTATCTGTCCGATTATCACTACAATTGACAGAAATTCAAAAGTAAATCAAACACAAAACTATTCAAGACCTAGTTTCCGTCCACTGATACCTGACACACAAACTGCAAATACTTCCTATCCATTAGGTCATATTTTGTCTACAGGTAGCTCAAGGGTCCTCCTGAACAGCAAGCTCAGTGTAATATCACAGTCTAAGCAACACCTGGGTAATCCTGAAACTTGCAGTTGAGACCTGCTGGAAGGGTTTTACATGCCTTTGGCAAAGCTGGTATCAGATGTACTCAAGAAGGTAAACATCAGTCCCAAAGTGCTAGCAGAATGAAAATATATATACTCCTTTATGTTCATTAAAACACAGCGTTCTTATTTGTGCCTGCTGCTGAAAGACGCACCTCTTGCTCATATTTGAGGGGAGGACAGACAGAGAGGGGTCAGAGTTCTGGAACACTTACATAAAGCTCCTCATATCCTGCCCCTCTTGGTCAGGGACAGCCTCTCCAACAGGGAGATCAGATGTGTCTAATGATCAGAACAGATGGATGTGAAAATTAAAATAAAGTCCTGAAGCATGTTATCTTGGAGTTCTCACAAGCAGATGGTTCTGAGGACTTTTGGAGGAATGCTCCACAGACCTCATGCACAGTACCCATTTGGAGTTAATTTTGCTGCTAATCAATGCTGTAGGTAATCACCTCCTCAGACAGGTATTACCAAAATTTCCATGAAAGAAGTAAAGAGGACTACTAATCTCAGGTGTTATCTTGCTTGTCTAGCAGAGTAGCATGGCAAGCTTCCTCACAATCTTAGCTGAGAGACATGCTTCAGCCAAAGGCAAGAACACAGTAATTCCTTTTAGAATTCTTTTCCTCTCTACAAGAATGGATACAACTTTATTGAGAAAAAGAATTGAAATATCTGAAAAGAACCAGAAATTAGTATATTAAGAAATATATGATGAGCTGGGTGAATTAAGCATAAGTTGTATCAGACACCTGACAAATAATTCTGGTCCATCTTAAAGGGAAAAGGTTCAGTTTGTCTCCAAGCACATTAAAAAATATTTCCAGACAATCTAAGACAAACTGGAAACTATTTAAATTGCCAGCTCTGCTTGGGGGGTCTATCTGTCTACACTCTACACCTGTATGTTTAATAATCTGTTGGAGGCTCTAAAGATCAATGACAACATGCTATCTTTCCTAAAGAAACACTTACCAGAGACATAAAAAGACAGATGGCCTTTTGTGGTGGGCTAACCCTGGCTGGCTTCCAGGTGCCCATCAGGCCGCTCTGTCACTCCCCTCCTCAGCTGGATGGGGGAGAAAAACATGACAAAAGGCTTGTGGTCAAGATAAGGACAAGGGAGGTCACTCCGTAATTACTGTCACAGGCAAAAGAGAGTTGACTCAGGGAACTTAGTTTAATTCATTATAAATCAGATCAAAGTAATGAGAAATAAAATCAAACCTTAAAACACCTTCTCCCTACTCCTCTTTCCTTTCCAGGCTTAAATACTACTTTTTCTTATCTCCTCCCAGTGGAGTAGGGGGATATGAGGTGAGGGTTACGGTCAATTCGTCACACACACTATTTCTGCCACTCCTTCCTCAGGGAGAGGACACCTCACACTCCAGCATGGGGTCCATTCCATACGAGACAGTCCTTCATGAACCTTTCCAATACAAGTCCTTCCCACAGGCTGCAGTTCTTCACAAACTGCTCCATCATGATGAGTCCCTTCCATGGGGTGCAATCCTTCAGGCACAGGCTGCTCTAGCATGGGTCTCCCCTTGGGTAACAAGTTCTGCCAACAAACATGCTCCAGTATGTACTCCTGTCTCCATGGGTCCATAGGTCCTACCAGAAGCCTGCTCCAATACAGGCTCCCACAGGGACACAGTCTACTTCAGGTATCCACCTGCTCTGGCATGGGGTCCTTCACAGGTTGCAGGTGGATCTCTAGTCCAACCTTAACGTCCCTGAGCTGCAGAGACACAGCTGCCTCACCATGCACTGCATGGGAGTTTGTGACAGTGCCTGGAACACCTCCTCGCCCTCCTTCTCTAGCGGCCTTGCTGTCCATGGTTACTTCTCTCACATATTCTCATTACTCTCTCTTACCTTTCCACAGCAGTTTTTTCCCCTTCTTAAGTCTGTTATCCCTTTTGTTTCCTTTTTAAATCTGTCATCCTAGAGGCACTACTCCCATCGCTGCTGGGCTCAACCTTGGGCAGTGGCAGGTCCACCCTGGAGCCAGGCTGGCACTGTCACTGTTGCAATTGAGGGGAGCTTCCAGCAGTTTCTCACAGAACCAGCCCTGTAGCCTCCCTATTAGCAAGACACTGATACACAAACTCAATGCACCTTTTCAGATTTTTCCTCTTATAATGTTAGTCTAAAAACAAAATAAAAACAATAACAAAGGACATTCATATTTGGGCTAGTAAACTTATCCATAAATAAGTAAAGATCATGGTAATATTACAGAATATTTCTTTAAAATTAACTGGGACTCCTTTCTGAACAAAATATTACATCTCTCAGGACTATTTTTATTTATTTTAAACCTATTTCTTTTTTGTTTCAACATTCAAAATTCCAATTTATTAGTATACATGTATACAGGTATAGAAGCTGTGCTGTGCCTGAACATTCAAAAATGGCAGCATTTCGACAGTTTCTAGCCCAAATAAGTGAATATTGAGATTTAGAGACTCCTGTATGAATATATTGGCATTCTGCTGTTTCTATCAGTATAAGTCAAGCAAGCATTGGCTGTGGGTAACATAGCAACTATCTTGCAAGGTATTATTGATTTATTGAAAATTAAAGTAATCTGAAAAATGGTTCAAATAATATTAAACAAAAAAAGATTGCACTTTTGAGCTCTCTGTTTTGTATTCCTCTAAGTAGGATGTAAGGAGTAACATCTTCCAGAAAAAGACATGCTTGTCACAGATGAACAAGTGCTGATACACTGAACAGAAGGAAGAATAGATTGCAGTTGATGACAGCACATAGAACATACTCTCTTAAAATATCCATAAGCTATATTACATTCAGAATTCCAAAATAAATAAGACAGAGATTTCATATTTGATTTGTTCTGGCACAAATCTGGATAAACTAGAGTGCAGGGCTACCCCACATGAAGTTATTAAAACAAAATTATATCCACAGTCTGATCTCTGGCAAGCACTCAAAAGCAGTCAAAGCAGTAGTCATGAGATGGTTCTATTTTATGGTAAATATCTGACATTTTCATTAGTATACACTGGCAAGAAATGCATATTGATGTTCCAAGTGCCTATAAAAAGCAAAAATTAATGCACACCCCCCAAAATTGCAAGTAATTTAGAAATTGCTTTATATTTTATATCCATTTTAAGCTCCTATGAGATTGTCAGCAAGCATGAGTTAAAAAAAAATATTTTGGTGAGAAAAAAATGAAGGTTTTATATGTAAATACTGCTAAGTCAGACAAAAGGTCCACATAGTACAGTTCTTCCAGTAGCAAAAAGAAATGCTGTGTAGGGAGAACACACAGGTACCCAGTTTCCCCCACCACACTCCCACAGCACCTGCCAGTGCTGGGGTAGGAATGTCAGAAACACACACTTGCCTACTTCTGTTCTTACTAAGTAATTACTTTGGTTCTGACAACAATTCCTTTTTGGACCCACATGTACTACCTGACTACACAATCTCCAGTAAATTCCAAGAGTTCAATGCCTTCTGCATGAAGCAGCACTTCCCTTGTCCGTTTTAAATTCAGCTCTAACTACCTTAACTGAATGCCATCTAGTTTTGGTAATACGAGATATAGCAAGCAACAGCTTCTCATTTCTTTTATCCACATCTTTAATGATCATAGGAACTTCAGTCATATTTCTGTGCCTTCTTTTTTTGCCAAATTGAACCTACAGCTTTGGTTACACTACTGTATGTATGTATACTTTTAGACAGACTGTGAGTGTAACTTTCATTTGTCAATCTTCTTGGTGCTTAAATTTCACTTTTGAACAGAATTTTTCAAGCCACTTATAAAATGCTGTTTTACTTTTCAACTTTTGACAGTTGAAAAATCTCAATATTCCCAGAATAATTAGTCTATTATTCTTATGCCTGTTAATACCTCTATAATGTGAAAAATCAGTTTCCAACTACCTATAAGCATAGCTATATACAGTAACTCGTATCTGAAAATATTCGATCAGTCATGTGTGCATAATGTGATATTTTCGCAACCTTAAAGGAGTTTGGAATAACTGTTAATGAGTTTTGGTGCAACCCAAGCTCTGGGAAAAAAGAGTAACCAGGAATTCAGCATGATAGCTTTAACAAAGACATCTAAATTTACACCAGGCACTGTCTGTTAACTGGATTGGAACTAAGTTTGTCAGAGCACCCTAAAAAGTAACTGAAAGAAAAAATGCCTTCACAGGAACTCTATTTGGGAGATGTATCCGTATCTCTGCTGCCATCAATTACTGCATGGAATGCATTAGGAGGAAGAAATAAAATCCTTATCTTACTTTGAAAGCTCTCACAGGTGAACAATTATAATCCACATTGACTTCATCTGAATTTTGTGATAAACCTCTGTACCAACACAGAGCAAGTCCAATCTGATACATTTAACAAATTTAGTTTTTCCATTTCATTGCTGTTCCTGCAGTAGCAGGACACGCCAGCTGCTCATTTTTTACTTTATGTTCATTATAATTTAAAAGCACAGAAAGATAAAAAACTTCAAAGATCCTTCATTGATCAATTTTCCAGTTGTGATTGTCTTTACAGACATTCAGAAATCCTTTCAATGAATTTGAAGGACCTGTTGTTGCTGAAGTCCAAAAGTACTATGATACGAACATCAGAGTTCTGCAATTTTTCTCAACTGGGGATCATCCTACCCCAAAATAAATAATGATTGTAAAACTTCAGTTGAAAGAACTTCTACTGGAATAACATGCAAGATGCATGTTTTGTATTTCCTGAGTTCTTAACTTCGTCATAAAAGCAAAATCCACAGAAGGACTTAGAAAGCTTTCCTGTTCCACAGCAAAGGGCCAGGCATCTGTCAATGTTGCAGCTGGCGAGTGAGAGGTAACCTTTGCTCCAGAAGTGCCACAGCTGTTTGGAATCAATGCCAAGAGGCTTGGGAACCACTGGTCAGGACATAGGAGTGTCTGCGAGCTCTAAACAAAGCTGTGCTGCGGGCACCGTGTGAGAGAGGTGAGTGCTGGGGATGAGGTTCTCCAGAGAAACGGGCAGAGAACAGTTGTCTGCTAGAAAGCATCAGACAGAAGTTTGCAACAGTTCAGCATATTCATTTGTGGGCAAGATTATGGTATGGTTTCCAAGAGAGTAAAACTAATAGAAAGCCCCGAGGAATAAAAAGCTTTGGAAAATGCAGGGGTAGGGTGGGGAGGTCAGGTCAGATTTTGCTGTGCTGAAAATATGAGATTGGTTTGCATGTTCCTCTTGTTTCTATACACCTTAACCCAAGCCTTAGATCACCAGAAAAGTCAGCTTTGCTCAAAGGCAACTGGTATTAGAAGCTGGAAGTCACAATGAAGACCTCTTAAAAACATTAGTCACTAAAGTTAAATAGGTATCAATAGAGACAAGATGAAGACTAATCTAATTTAAAAACACACTGGTGCTGAAAATTTGATACAAATCATCCTGCCCCCAGTAAAGGCTCACAGTGACCGAAATAATATCAATTGGTTTTCTACAACTAATTCTTATTTTTCATACTCTTGAAGAAAAGAGCACATCTAAAATATTTCTGCATATAATACAAAGCAAGTATGTGCATACCTTGACAAAAAAACCAAGACGACCAAAAATTTATGATTATAGCCCTTGTAATCTTACCTCGGCTATATGCACATTTTTCCCAGAACTGCCTCCTAGAGGAAGCTCCAGGCAGATATAATTACTTCCATTCTTATGGGGCTCATTCTCTTCAGGAAGATGCTTGTCAGAAATCCAACACTTGAAGTATGGATAAGAGTCCATATTGCAGCACCATGGCTGAGTTGTATAAACTTGCATCCTCAGTCCCTGCTTTAAACAATTTCCATTTCCATTATGAACCCACACTCTATATAGATAAATTTTTCCAATTTTTTTCAGCCATAGGAAAGTAAAGGCTTTGCAAATCCTTCATTACAAAGTATCAAGCTTTATATATTCTATATATTTTTTTTAAAATCCCCGCATTATAACAACTAATGCAACAGATTTTTTTCAAGGAAGATTTACTTAGCAGTAAAGTTATTTTCAGTTCTTTTTATGATCTAAAAGTAACATCTTGCAACAAAAACATTTTATCTTTACACACCACAAGGATACCAGGAAACTGTCAGTCAATGCATGTGCAACAGGTTACTCCAGCTACTGACTTCTCTATCACCTTGTGAAGAACGTAGAAGGGAAAAAGGGAAAGAGTTTTGTGAAGAGAAAGTAGGATTATGTAAACTATATATGTCAGTACAGTTCCTTGAGATCTCCATTTCTCCATAGTTCTTACATCCAAATGAATATCACATATTCAAAATGCATAATTAATTATATGTACTTTCATGACATTTCAACAACAAAATCATTACATAGCCTACTATTTTCACTCATTTTTTTTAGTTTACAAAACCAGGTTTGTTTTCTTTTATCACAGAAGCATGACTACACCTTAAAAGATATTTTAATTTTGTCAAATCAGAATATTGCACAAAGGAAAGGTGTCTTCTTTAAAAATTAATTGCTTTGATAATGCAATCGAGTATAACAGCAATGACCCTTGCCTACATCACAAGGTCAGTGCAGCAATTAGGGAGCACAGTAGGCACAACTTGAACCCAAGACTTTAAGTTTAAACTTTTGGTTTAAGTGCTTTAACTTCAGCATGTGACATTGCTGGTACATGTATGCAAGAAAAAGAAATAATAATAAAATAAAATTAAAAATCAACAATATATTTTGATAACTGGATAACATGCCTGGATGCCTGATCCATATTCTTTTATTTTCCTGTCATATATATTTCAGATGATTAGGAAAAACAACCATAAATGTAGTCTCAAACAAGAGCCCAGTAGAAAAAAATAGAGGAAGAAGAGAGAAAGGCCCAGGAACTTGGAGCCTACCTTCAGCACAGTATGCCTGTCTACAACTCTCCTTCTTCTCATGGTTCAAAAAAGATGGAAAAGCCCCCAGGAAAATGTTTTTCTGGGAAGTACATTAGTTTATCCTGAATTGTGATTATTCCTCCAAAATTAATAAATTAATAAATAAATTAATAATCTTTCTTGGCCTTCTAGAACATGCTGCAGACCCATCAAGGAGCAGACTGGACTGGAACATCTCTCTGCATTTCTTTCCACATCACGCTTACCAAACAATGGCTTTGAAAGTGCAGTCTTGGAACTCAACTGGTTCATCAGTATTTAATTGGTAGAACACAGAGATGGAAAATCATGCCAAAGGATCTTCCTATTCATGAAAGAGATCTATATACCTTTGTAGTAGGACAATGTTTTTGTTATCATCCAAAAGCCCCACAAGAGTAATTCAGTTTTCCTGAGCTGAAAATGACAATTTTCTTGAACTCAACTAACACATTTAAAATATCGAAGCTGTCGAAAAAGAGTTCCATTGGATAAGGAAGACTAGAGAATACAAAGCACTTACAGTGTGTATGACTGAACTGGAGGCTTATTAAGCCAGTCTCTAATTAATGTAACTATCTCAGCAGAAAATTACTCATCCATTCTTTTTATAGCACCGAATCATCTATTTATCACAGTACCCCTTAATAACTTCCATGAATAAAGAATACAAACATTTCCTTCCTATAGCCTATTTCCCTACAAAACACCTCTTCCTCCCCTCAAACAAAAACAAAAACAAAAACAAAACCCAAAACAAACAAAAAACCAAACCAAAACAAAACAAAAAAACCCACAACCAACACCACCCCACAAAATAAACCCTACAAATTCTTCTTTTCCTTTGCTTACTTAATGTGTTTCACTAACATTCGTAAAAGAAATCAATAAAGAAACAGCCAAACAGCAGGTAAACCTGCATTTGAGCAAGTTCTGAAGACATTTAGCTAAAAAAAGTAGCTAAATTTCCAATTCTAAATACTCATAACTGAGAGATGAGCAGTTTGGGATTAAAACAGAAATAAAATTCAAGAGTTTAGTCAGGAAAGGGTAATAGAAGTTCAACTGGTTTTATCATACTGGTATATGGAAGTTCAAACTTGCTGCAACTAACAAGAACAAGTTCAGTGTGGTCAAGACCATTTCCCGTTGCTCAGCTGAAATGCTGCCAGCACACACTGCCCTGACAGTCAACAGATGTCTGGCTCAGGTACCCTGTTACAACTGCTAGACCCTAACAAAACATCAGGTACCAGCTACTGCAGTGCCTTCCACAAGTGAAGGCAGTGCTTATGGGGTGGGACATGGTAGTTTTAGAATTCAGATAATTTAATGTCTTCAAAGAGCTGCAAGTCCTGACCATTTCTCTACCTTGTATTTTCACATTTTAACAATCTGTAACTGGAAATGACAACAGCACTCATACAATGTAAAAGCTTATTGTAAGGAGGGTTATGAACAAGATGACAAAAGATGCTAGCTACGCAACTTAACCCTGAGTCATCAACCTAAACAGTATTTTAAACCAGTAGTTACACAAAACAGGAAAAGCATTTCACAAGGAAAGAAAACATCCATTAGAATTCTGACTGTGGAATTAGAAAAAAAAACCAATTTGCTCTAGGAAGCTGTCTCAGAATACTAGAATGTTCTGAGGGTATTGCCAGCTCTTACCACTTTCTTCTGCTGTAATCTATGCAAGAAAGAATAAACATACACAGCTTTAATACAGGAAACATTTGAGAGACAAATTAACCCAGAGCTAAAAACTAGCCTGGTAATAAAAGTATTATTTATTCAGCTTATGACTTGCATAATACTATGTTTTCTTTATAATACTGAAATTATCTGAGTGTGCTTCATCCTGGCCCAGCTGTGCCACATCCTAGTAGCACTAAAGAATAAAACTAAATGCATACCTGAAACAGATAAGAAGAAAGTACAAATAATTAAATGTCAATTAAAAAAAAATGCTTAATAAGCTTGATACCATATTAAGCCAGTAGCAAAACTCTGGTTATACTCTAAGCTTCCTTCCATCATCCCTGATTCCTTTCCAATCCAAAACCTTTTTCTGTAAAAAAAACTGTCAAAAAAGTTTATGGCAATAAATTTCCATATTTGGAATGGCAATGGCAGTGCCTCAGAGTTTATGCATTTCGTTGACAAAATTTTCTTTCAGAACAGAGTTTCCTTTAAAAAAAATGAGTGACCACTCCAAAGCATGATGTTTACCACCAAATTAGTTCTAGACCAACCTCTTTCTGCTTCCTTTCTCTTCTCATTCACACACAAATATACCTTCTGGCAATATCACACAAAAGTCAAAATAGAACTTCCAAGAGTTTTCCAGACATTTGCAAAATTGTACAAGGCTTCAAACAGATAGGTTTTTTTTATTTGATAAACTGAACAAAGCCAATAGATGTGCCTTAGCTACATAGAAAAAAAGTTTATCAAGTTTACTGAATGCAGTAAGGACCTAATATTTTGTTTTAAATTTCAGAGTAGAGAATGGACAAAGTAGGAATAACTAACAATAATTGCTTAAGCACAAACGAGATGTTCGATTTTAATGCACAAAACAATTTAGCATTTCAAAATCTGAGGGATTCTGAGGACATCATTAAGCACGAGAAATGGAGCTCAACTGAATTCAGCAAAAAGTTTGACACTGATTTTGTCAATCAAAAACCACTCCTACTCCTTAAATTATAGATGATGATGAAAGCTGAATCTTCAGTACTTTATATTTTTAGCTTCTTTAAAGTACTTTCTTCCTTATTAGGAACTTAGTATTTTTCATCTGCCAAAGCATCTGTTCTTTGCAAGGATTCACCATTGCAGCTAATTCACGAAGGCAGCATCATTAGGCTCAAGATAGATACATAGATACGCACATAGATCTGTTGTGATTAGAAATATATTCTTCAGATTTGCTGAGGAGCCTGCTAACCGCAAGAAAAGGAAATAGAAGAAGAAGAAAAAGAGCCAAAACACCCCCAGCCACTAAGGTCCTATGATCGACCACTTTTTCATTCAACCTGTTATGGTTCTGGATGAGGGGAAGGAAGGGAGGTCCCTCAGGGTGGGAGGGCTCCCGGCGCGGCTCTTTTCTGCCCGCCCGGCGGGGGCTGCTCTGCTTCCAGAGCTGCTGCCTCCCGAGCGAACAGGAGCGGTCGCGGTACCTGCGGTGTTCCTGCAGCGCCCTTCGCTTCATGGAAAGCCGCGCCCGGGCGTCCGTAGGCACCCGCAGCGAGGGGAGGAGGCGGAACCGCCCTGTCCGCGGCCGGAGCCCTCGGGCCGCCGTGTGAGGGCCGAACCGGGCGTCACCGAGCGGCATCACCGGCCCTGCTCCCCGCGCCGCCGAACAGGGGGCCTGGGGCCGAGTCGAGCCCGCCGCCGGCTGGGCGCAGCCCGTGCTGAGGGGAAAAGCGGCGCAGGCTGGGGGGAAAAGGGGCTCGGCCCGCGCTGAGGGGACAAGGGGCTCGGCCTGCGCTGAGGGGAGAAGGGGCTCGGCCCGCGCTGAGGGGACAAGGGGCTCGGCCTGCGCTGAGGGGACAAGGGGCTCGGCCTGCGCTGAGGGGACAAGGGGTGCAGCCCGCGCTGAGGGGACAAAGGGCTCGGCCCGCGCCGAGGGGAAAAGGGGCTCGGCCTGCGCTGAGGGGACAAGGGGTGCAGCCCGCGCTGAGGGGACAAGGGGCTCGGCCCGCGCCGAGGGGAAGGGGCGCAGCAGCGGCGCCCCTCGCCCGCCCGACGGCGCTTCTCACCAGGGGCCGCAGCCGGGACAACGGGCTGGGCAGCGCCGCTGTGTCCCCCCGAGCCTCCGCCCCGAGCCGGGGCATCAGCCGCTGCCCCGCACCCTTCGGGCATATCCGCAGCTGTTCACGGGCTCGCTGAACCCGTCAGGCAGCGCCCGTCCGGCGGCCGGAGCACGGAGTGATGTAAGGGAAAACGCTGCGGGAGCGCTGATGTGAGGGCACCGGACCCGAGCAGCAGTTTCGGAGCTTGTCAGATTCTTAATTTGGAACTTCATCTTTGCTGGCAGCTGGGTAACATAGTTCTTAGTCAGAAACTTGTATTCATAACCTTTTCCAGCACAGGAACCGCTGGCACCCGTCAGCAAGCCCTGCCTGGTGAAAACCAGCTTACAGTTCCTTCTCAAATCCTTTTAACTAAACCTTTAGAAATTATTCTGCAAGGCTATTGCAATAATTTATAGGCTGTAAGGTTCACAAGAAAATGTTCTTTCAGGGTAGTGTCCATAAAGCATTTGGTTCACTGGAAGTGTCACCCACACCTGTCCCTCATAAAGGACTGAGCCTATGTGCGGGTTTTTAGTCATAATTTTCTTAGGGGACTATAAATACCTCAGAACTGATTAAGGAAAATGTACCACTTTTGTTGAGAAAATAAAGGTGGGTTTTGCTTTTCTTTTGTTCTTAGACTCGCTCTTTGCCAGTCATAAATTATCCAGTTATGCTTCTGCATTTTAATTATTAACAAAAATCCTAATAAAGTAACAAAGTATAAACATATCCTAAATAATTTCCCCCAGAGAGACCTATTTCTTTATTTTATTACTCTTTTCTTTTTGTGTTATCAAAATGGGAGGAAAGCTAATGTCTTTACAAGCAATTTCTTGTATGCCTTTGAAATAGGTCTTAATGTCTCTACTAACTTTGAGCAGCAAGTTCGTTGCAGAGCCCAGACAGCTTGGCTTCTGGAAGCAGCAAGTGGCTCTGTACAAGCCTGAAGTTCTGAACTTTGGGGTAAAATAGTAGGTTCAAGGGGGGGTAGGTGGTTCGGGAAGGACGTACCTCACTAGTACTTCAGCTATGGGGAAAGGAAGAGGGCAACATGTGGCTGGCAGTTCAGGATCGAAGGAGGGTGCACCTTCTGAAACCTCGAGAGAGAAAACCCAGCAAGTGTGTGCCCCAGTGGACTCTCTCCCTTTGTTCGAATAAAGTTGAAGGACTCCTCTGTCTCTTTTTTGGACATAAACCTCTAGCATTTGTGGATTTTCCTGACAAAATCTTTCCTTTCATAGCCTTCCTAAAGAGGCCCTGTAACAATAGCCAGGACAGAACAAGTTCCAGCGGCCTGGCAGACTCACCAAAAACATGAAGATTTACTTTCCAGTATGGCCTGCATCTCTCAAGATAGACAGATTGAAAAATACCAGTCCAGTCATCTTACAAGGTTTAGCAATTTTGGCAAGGCTAGCATTGTTCTCCTGATCTTGCAGAGCACATGTTACTGCATGGACCTTTTTTTTTTTTTTAATTCTTTTCAAGTCTAATAAAGGGCTTGATTTCTTACAAATCCATAAACAATGCCCTTCAGAAATCACACTGTGTGTTGGGCTTGGTTGATTTTTGGGTTCTTTTCACTTTTTTTCTACTGCTAACTACTGATTTTGAACAGACTGCTGGTTTGTGCTGGGGCAGACATTTTAAATATTATTTATGCTTTATCAGCAGTCTAGAGAAATACACAACAAGGATTTTAATTGCATGTATTATTATTTGGTACTTCCAAATTTTTACTGTAACGCAGCTTTGCATCCTACTTTGACTGGTGCAGGATTGCAAAGAGTACAAAGACTGTTAAGCCATTATCTTTGAGCAGGACAGGTTTTGTGATCTTTCTGTTGCTTCTGTACAATGTCAAGCACAGAAAGGGATCAGAAGAAAGCAATTATGACTTATTTTTGTATTTGCAAGGACTTGCACTGCATAAATAGATGTATTTAACAGAGCCTTTGCATCTGCCAAAGTGAAATCTAATGTAATGTGGTTCATAGAATGCTGATTTTTATATCAAGTTTGTTCTGTTCTAATTATATGCAATGAGAATTTTATATCATTCTAATTGTACTTATTTAAATTACACATAATAGAAGTAGTCAAGAGAATTCAACAGAGTACAGGGAGTAAGCTGTTCTAGGCACACACTTCTAACACATCAGAGTTATCTAACTGCCATGGAATCATCATGGGATGTTAAGGGGTTGGAATGGACCTTAAAGATCCCCTAGTCCCAACATGGGATAACTCCCACTAGAACAGGTTATTCGAGGCTTTATCCAACCTGTCCTTGAACAGTACCAGGGTTCACACTATCATCTGGGGCCTCAACATTTCTAAATATTTTATCTTCTATTTACACTTTTCTAGGTGAAAATCTGATGTGGCATCATTTAATACGACTCATACCAAACAACTATATTTGATGGCTGATTAGTGGGGTTTTTTCATGATAGAATTCTTCACTTTTCTCTTTTGTAGCAAAACATAGTCTTCCCATAAATCTGAAAAACAAACAATGGAATTAACACACCTTTCTGATGGGTCATGAAACTGGAATGTATTTAGTAGTGGAAAGTTACGAGTCTCAGTTAAGGACACACCTTTTGACACTGGATGTTCTGGCACACGTCCTTGTGGTCATCTGTTATGGTGAACTATTTGCTAAAGTCTGAAAAGAGCTGGGATTTGCTTTTGGTGGGGTTTTCTTGTTATGTTTTAAAAGTCCAGTATTCTGGTTGTGCAGGCCTTACACTTGTGCCCGGCAATGTATTTCCTTGGTATGTGTTTAACACATGCTGGGATTAGGATGTCAGCCTGAAGTACAGGGAAATTAGAAGATAATTCTTGGCAGCTTCCAAGCTCTAGGCTGGACAGCTTACAAACAGCTGTGAGGAAACATGATCGTGTTACAGGAAAAGTCTGTCAATCTAATGATCTGTTTCATTATCTTTTTTTTATTCCGTTGTTGTTCAACAGAACAATGCATGTCCATATGCAGCTGAACTATGTATGTTTTTACACTTTCTAATTAGCTTTTTAATCCATATCCTGTTCTGGTACTTTCTGTGCAAATGGGGTCATAATAAATTAATTTTTATCTCTTCAAAAATCAAAGTATGCCTCTTTCAGAAAAGATAAATGACGTGATGAACTGTTGTCCCCTTAACATTCAACATTTCAAAGAAAAAAAAAACAAACAAAACCAGACCTCTACTATTTTAAAATTCTGATGTTAATTTTAATATGACTTTTTCAGCTGGATTTCAATGTGTAGCACCAAGTTTTACAATACTGGCTATTGTTTGGGACTATTTTTTGTTTATCTATTCTGTAGACAGGATGCCAAGATTACAAATTAAATGCATCATTAAAAATAAATGTGAATGCTGTCCACAAAAATAGCGGGCATATTTGATAGCACAAATCCTTATGTGCTTTTCTTCTGGATTTCATAATGGCACTATTTCAAATCAGTGTTAATTTATGTAGTAAGACCTCTGTTCTGTAATTTAATAACATACAAACACGTTTGTATCCATGTCATATGAATTGTTACAAAGAGCTGCTAACTTGGAAATAGTATTTTTTGCCCTTCAATTGAAGGCCACTGCTCTTGGTAAGAAATAGAGTGGAAAACAGGACTGTACTTCTTTGGCTCATAAAATAAAAAGCAGTTTACATGTAACGTAAACTTCTAGTGAAAATCTTAGTAATGGTAGTACGCTACAAACTTTTTTAAAAAGTTGTTTTGAGGTCTGTGAGCATGATTAATGGAGAACTTGTGGTTTTGATTTTTAAATTAGATCCTTGTCCAAATAACAATTCCCTACCCACAGCAGGGGTCCTTTTCCATTTGGTCTTTAAGCATTTAAGGACTACAAAATATTGCAATATTTTTCCATATATAGGTCAATTTGGCATGTTAGTACACTTCCCTTGTTCCAGCTGACTTTGTGGCACAGTCGCCAAAAGTCCTTTGGGACTTGGCTGAAGAACTCTCACAACATAAAAGCAAACTGCTTGTTTTTTTATCTGCGAAGGAAACGCCTGTTAGTTTTAAATTAATCTTGAACAGCACAGCTGCTCTCCCCTGTAGATCTGCATTAGACTTGTTGAATCAGCTTGCTTTTATTCCTTGTAACAGAGGTCCTGATCTGCAATTTAGATGTGTTCTTGCTTCATTTCGACCTCAACGGAGGAACAAAAGCAGTGGTTTTGGCAGATGAGGTTACATGCGATGATCTTTCACCTCACTGACGCAACAGAGCATCCACTGCCTTTTATCTCTGCCTCTGGCTTGTGGGGAGAAGAAAAAATGAAAAAGAGTATGAATGTAAAATGTTACACCATTTCTCACTAGTTCTTCAGCTGTGTGCAGATATAACTTCTCAAGAAGCTGGAAAGAGTTTGAAGAATGTGAATTGGATGGGCTCCTTTGCTGAGGAGTACTTGGAGCAAGCTGGGGGCAGCTCCCACTTAAAGTCACTGATCTCTATTGCTTTGCTACACCCTTATTTTGAATGATGAGAGGGAGCACAGTCAGCCTCAGAAAAGGGAGAAAAGTGGGTTTTTAGTGGCAATGCCCAGTGGTGCTGGAAGAGTGGGTGCTGGCATGGAGCACATCTGTACCCTTGCCAGGTGAGAGTGGAGTGCTGTGCCTGGTTCTGGGTTCCTCAGTACAAGAAAGACAAGGCGCTACTGGAGAGGGTCAGTGGAGGCCACAAAGATGATCAGGAGCCTCTCTTTTAAGGAGAGACTGTGGGAGCTGGGCCTGTTTAGTCTAGAGAACAGATAACTGAGAAGAGACAACTGATTAGTGCACATAAATATCTCAAAAGTGGATGCCAAGAGAAGGGTGCCAGACTCTTTCTGGTGGTGCCCAGAGACAGGACAGAGACCAACGGCCACGAACTAAAACACAAGAAGTTTCACTTCTACACAGGGAAGAACTTCTTTACACTGAGGGGAGAGAGCACTGGAACAGGCTGACCAGGGAGGTCGTGGAGTCTCCCTCTCTGAAGGAATGCCAAACCCACCTGGACGCGTTAATGTAGCACCTTTGGCATCAAGCCTTGGCAGGGAGCTTGGCCTGGATGTTCTCTAGAGATCCCTTCCATCTCTAACAATTCCGCGACCCCGTGAGACCAGGTGGGAACGGCGTTCCGTAGGAACTTCCAGGCCGCTCGGGGCGGTGGCAGTCCCACCCACTGCCGGGCGGAGCCAGCGCTCGGCCGCGTTTCTCGAGGCTCTCGGCCGGGCCGTGCGGCGGCCCGTTTGCACGCCGGGACTTGCAGTCCGCCCTCCCTCCTCCCTTCCCGGTCAGCCGGCGGGGCCGCCTCTCTCCTTCCGGGAGCGGCGCCCGCCCGTTGGCAGGGACCGGGAGCGGCGTTTGTTGACTTCCTCGGAGGCGGCGGGGGCGGCGCCGAGCCCCGGGAATTCCCCGCGGTGGCGGAGGCCGAGGCCGCGGCCGGGCCGGCGGGGTGGGAGCGATGGGCGCTCGAGGGGGCCCGAGCGGAGACCGCGAGGGGCGGCGCTGCCTCCCCGCCGAGCTGAGCGCCCGCCGTTGACCCGCCCGGCCGAGCGGGGCCCGGACAGGTTGGTCCCGGCGCGGGGGGAGCGCGGGGAGGCCCCGGGCTGCTGGGGAGCGTCGTGGCCCGGGGAAGAGGAGCGACTCCCTCTGGGAAAGGAAGCTGGTCTTTCGTTTTTCCCCTGAAAACAGAGTCGTCCTCGTAGAAGCGCAGAATTATTAGGGTTGGAAGGGAGATAATTTAGTCCAATCCCCCTGCCAAGGCAGGGTCACCTCGAGGAGGTTGCAGGTGACACAGGAACGCGTGCAGGTGGGTTTTGAATGACTCTAGAGAGGGAGACTCCACGCCCTCCCTGGTCAGCGTATTCCAGTGCTCTGCTTCCCTCATATAAAATTCTTACTCATGTTGAAGTGGAACTTCCTGAGTTTCAGAAGGAGCAGGCTGTGGGTCTTGTGCCGTGTCCCTGCCCGGTCACACTTGGCCAGAATAAGGGGCCATCCCATGGGGGGACGGTGAGCAGGGCTTACAGATACTGGGGTTGGGCCTCGGGCAGGCAGTCGGGCTGTTACAGAGCTGCCACCGATCAAGCTGGAAAACTGACGTGGGTTCTTGGAGCTGCAGTTTGTGCCTTGGCATACGGGGAGACTGGCAAAGGAAACGAGCAATGTAGGACTGTGGGTGTGAAAACAGAAACATGATGGAATATTGGAGCTGACAGGAATACAGGTGCTCCAGGCTGTGTTAGTTTGGAAGAAAGGAGTGCAGATGAGCATTGAGGTAGTTGTGTATGCTAGTGGTGCCTTCAACTTTTAAGAAATTGCCTCTTTAAATTCTTGTCACCTGGTAGGGAAAATACCCTTGTCTCCTTAAATAAATTGGACCGCTAGCAATTTAGAAGTGAATGTCAGTGAGTGCTTTTAGGAGCTTTTTGTTTCTTAAGGAATCTCTTAATTTCCCCACTGCCTTTCACTGTATGTTTGCAGTAAAATCAGTGTGCTGGAAGCAGACTCTGGAAAAAGTGGAGTTAGGGGAGAATTATTGCCAGGATAGTTAAGTCTGCTCTGGACTCCAAAGGTCAGTTTCTCTTCTGCGACAGTTTTCTGGGAAATGTTGTTAAGGGTTATGGGAAACATGTAATTTCCTGGATAGTGGTGTATGATCACGTGCTACTAATAATCCAAGTTATCTGTTCTCACATCTATTTTAGAACTTTAGTAATTATACTAGAATTACTATAGAAATCAAAAGAAATCTAAGATAATGACTACTTTTTGTTCTTTAAATAATTGCTGTTTAATAACCGGACTTTTGTTAGAACTGTTTTTCAGACAATTGCCCTATAACTTAAGTAGGTGACTATTGACTCAAATTTGAAGCAGAATTTTTTCATCTAAACTCTCAGTGAAGTCACAAGGCAGAAAGCACTGGTTGACTGAACTCTAGATTAGACTATATGATGGGTTTAGCCACCTTCTCACTCCCCAAAACTGTATTTTTTTGCTAAAATTAAAAGTTTTTCAGAACCTTGTTTGGTGCATTTGCAGTTTAGAAAAGTGTGAGGTGACCATTGCCCAAGTACTAGCTAGGTTATGTTTTACAACGAAAATTAAATAGTAAAAAGTTTTTCAAAAGAGCAAAGATGGTGAAGTGACATCTTTGTGCAGCAAAAATGGGTAATAAATTAGAGAAAGTTTTAAGATTGCCTAAATTTCAGCAAGTATTCTACTTTGGTTTTCAGCATATCTCTATTTCCTATGTGACACTCAAAAGGTGGGGAAAGTGTGAAAATTATTGGTCAAATACATGAACAAACAGTGCTTAGGGGACTCAGGGCAGAGAAAAAAAAAAATTTCATCTCACAGCATTGGAAGATCATAGAGTTTGCCTAGAGTTGCAAATGAAGTAACATTTGTTTGTATTATTTGAATGGGTGCATTGAATTGGAGATCGTGCACTATAGAATTTTAAATGCGGGTTGCCTACTTTAGGAAGGTGGAAACTCCCCTGTCAGTGCACATGCTATCTATATCTGGTTTCTCTAAAACAGAATATGAAGGAAAAAAAAAGAACACGTAGAAGAAAACAGGATAAAATACATTGTAGGTTTACATGATGCATGCTTTCACAGGGATTTTATCGAAGAGGAAGTCCAACAGTCCATATTAAATAAAACAATGATAATGAGATCCAGTTTGCTAAGATGGCAATGATAGGATTAACAAAGGGGTCAGGATAGGAACCAGCTTGGTAGGAGTCAGTGGGGAGTTCTGCTGAAGGAGACTCCATACCTGTATGCATTTTTCCATGGTTCACTTTGGAATCAATCTTACGTTTTTGCTAAATGTTTATACTATCGTTTCATTAATTAACTAATTTACATGATTATACAATGTTTTTATGTGGAGTTCTTAGTGTATGAAATTGTAGATGCCACTAAAATTTGACAGGACCCTTGGGGAGAAGAAATTAAATTTTAATTAAGTGACATATAAATGGCTTGAATATTCAAAGTCTTCCATTTAGAAACTGCTAAGTGGACCTTAGGTTCAAATTACCAGGTTTGTCTGAAATATTGCCATATAAATCTGAATATAGAATTTTAGAAGACAGCCCAAGTTCAAAAGGACCTGGGAAGATCATCTGGCCCCCCTATAAAAGGGAGCCAGGATCAGATTTGCTGGCATCCTGTCCAGTTGTGTCTTGGAAACCTACAGATGTTGTGTTAGTGAGTTGTAGGATGCCTAAGGGTGAGACTCACTTTCCTTCCAGCAGCTGTAACAGGTGAGGCACATTTCCAGTTGAATTAGAAGTTAATGCAATTACATAAGGCTTATCACTGAACTTGTGAACTTATTGAATGGTAATTAATATGGCAGTTTAATTGAATAGAGGGAAACGAGAATTGGGAGGTAGGACCTGCTGTTTGGTTTTCAAAAGAAGATATGAAAAAAAAAAAATCCAAAACAAATCCTCTAAACTTTTGGAAATAGTTATTCCGTATAAACCTTTTGAAATGGGAATGAATGAACAGCAAAAGAAGGGTTTCTGTAACCTTTTAAGATACTTATATTTGGTGCTTGAAATGTTTAACAGCCAAAAGCCATCTTCTTCCTACTTATGTTTCTTTGACAGTACTGCTTCTAATTAGTTTCAACATTAAATGTAATAGTTTAATAAACAGGATTATATGATGCTGAAAGAATAATATTTTATTGACTCCTGGGTTTTTATTTTCACCCTTTTCAGGTAGTTGTTAGGGAGAGTGATTATTGTGTCAGCATTCACAGAAATGCAGTTTGAATAAGTTACATTGAGGATGCATAAGGCTTGCAAATTAGCAGTGGAGGTACTGGAGTCTGACACTGTTCAGAGAAAGTAAAATTTATCAAGTGCTGTTGGCATAAAATGGGCTTTTTATTGCTTTTCTGCTCCTTGTGAGAGTAGATTATTTATTGTAAAAACCTTGAGATTGAAAAAATTGGCTGTTGTACCTAAGGAGATTTTTGCTCGGCTTTTGTAGCTTACCCAGATGTTCAGGATAGATGAGCTACAGTGATCTGGTGTGTGAGCTTAGAGACCGTGAGTTTCCATTTCCTGAAGGCAATAAAACGAAAGTGCTCTGGAGTGCTGCTGTACGTGCTGGTGTGTTTCTGAAGGAGCACTGAGTGCGCTGACACGGCCAGGCTGTGCTCAGGGTCTGTCTGGGAGGGCGCTGAGCCTGTGGACTTTGGCCATACAGAAGGAAGTAGCAGCTACTGAGATATGTATGCGTGTGTGAATTCTTTTTAGTCTTTATAAATGGAGCAAGTGTGTGTAAAAAGTGATGCCTTTCCCTGTAGAACAGTCTGTTCACAACTGGAATCAAAGAGGTCTAAGATTTCTGAAAGAGAGATGTAAAGTGATGGATGCTTAAAGAGACTAGAACTCTTGCTTGTTTTAACATCTTGTGTCAAATGCTCCAACTGCTGTGTGGAGTTTTTGATGCTGGCTGCAGGAATTCTGTATTATTCCTTGCTGTGCTGAAGTGTCTTTAAAAAAAAAAAATCAACTTTTCTGAAATTAAGGTGAGGGTTGTAACATGCTCCATCAGGATTCCTTTGGTTCAAAGGCATTTCTTGAATTTAAAGGGGTTTTTATGTCTACATGCATATATGTATACCCTTCTGTGTAATGCAAAATAAATCGGTACAAAAATTATGCTGTTGTTATCAACAGCTGGAAACTGTTCATACTACCATTATGAAGTCAAACCCTTTGAGTCTGAAAGGCAAACTGGAAAACACCCATCTTGATATCATTTGCATTTGATATTTGGAGATATTTTGAAAACAGTTTTGTTCTCGTGCAAATCAACTGGTAGGCCAAAATGAGAATCTGCTTCATACTGGGAAAAATTTAATGTAAGCCTGCTTTTACTGTCTCTCCTTCTGATCTAAGAATAAGATTAGCATTTCAAACTACAGAGCTCTGTTTGTGTAGTGGTCTGTTTGTTATTAGAGCCTCTGCATCCCATGTTCCTTGTATGTAGAATGTGTTTTATATTTAACTGCCTCCCATGGAGTTAATAACTAGTATTCATAAAACTCTTTAAAGAGAAAAGCTATGTTTCTGCCAAGCATTAGTAAGATACGGGAAAACATTCTTTTGCTCAAGATATTTATTGTATTGAATCAAAGCTGTTCTATAACCTATGTTGAGCAACAGAAGTGATTCCTGTTAATTCTTCTTTTCTTCACATTATGTGAAAAAAACCATAAGTGGTGCCACCTCTTCAAACTCATTTGCTTATAAACAGGGAACATAATTAGTCCTGTTAGAACTGAATACTGTTTCCTTTCAACAGTGTATTCATGTTGGGTTTTTAGTTTGTTGGCTTTTAAACATCAGTTATTTAATACAAGCAGTAGTACTGGTACTCATTTAATGTATTTATTTTTGGACATAAAGTTTAAAGTCCTTTTAAGTAGGCTGTTTTGTGTGCAGATCATTCTAAAGTGTAAATGCAATATATTTATCCCAGGCAAAATATTTAGCTACCGTGTTGAAATAAAGGGAGTAAAAAGTATTAGGGGGACCTTTCTTGGTATGGGGTGTCTGGTAAACGGGATTGTGAAGTTTGCCTTAAGGAGGCCAAGATGGACATCAGTTGTATTCATAGACATTGACTTGTCAGCCTATTGCTTCAAATATTTTAGTGAGAAACCTTTCACTTGAACTGGTTACTGTAGAACAGATTATCTCATGAATTGCAGCTCCAGAGAAGTCAAAATGCACTCAGGTGTTTTGGAGTGTCAGCTCTGGGGCATTTTCAGCAGTGCAAATAAATGTGACTTTGAATTAGGAGAAGTCAAACAGATTAAAACAGGGCAGAAGTCTGTGGCTGGACTTGGTGAACCATCCTGAAAGCTCTTCTGACATCCTTCTTCCAGACTGAGGAGTCATCACCTGTGAAATAATCAAAGCACTTCTTTGATTGTTGCTGTCAGTTCATATTTTTAAAATGAGGTAATATAGTATTGGGGACTCTTAAAATTTGATTCCTCTCCTTGAGTGAAATTAAAGACTACAGCTGTAGTTGGGGATTTCTTACAGACGTAGCCTCTTTTTCTATACTGAAGGTTTCTGTCTATCCTGACAGCAAAAAATGCTGGCTGAGCTGTGCATTTCACCATGGCCTTTTTATAGTACTGCTGATCTTGAACTGTTTAATGGCAGCTTGTCATCACTTAGTAATACCATTAGTCAAAAATGTGTATATTGGATTTTTCAGAACTGTTATCTTGGGTGTAGAAATTTAGGAAAGCATGCAAACAAAGTCCCTTTGAATGATGTGGAATTACTTGCTTCTCTTCTAAATAATCTCCAGTTCTGGCTTATAGAGCAGCATCAGAAAAGCCGAGTTGAAAAATGCTATAAACTAAATGAGATCTTTCAAATAAAAAAATGTTAGAGTAACTGGTCTTCCTAGCAGGTGAAGTTTAGGTGTGCACTTGAATTTATAAAATAGTATTTGTGTATGCTGAGTCTTATTTGGAAGGTGTTTCTGTTTTGGAAGCTCATAAAGGCACTTTTAGTTAACAAAATGCAGAATAAATATGGTCCTGTTTTCCCACATTGCCATCTCCTGGTAGCACTGATGTGTGCAAGAAGTAGGGAACATATGATGCTCAAATTTAGGAGCTATAGGAAAGCATGGGGACAAAGATCTATTTTATGTACAAGGTCACAAATCTGCTGCTTTCTTCGAGAGATAATGATAAGCTGTGACACTTCTTTAACGACGTTTGAGCCAAGAGTGCTCTGAGAAAAGGAGATGTGTTGCCTTGAGAGGGCAAGCTCTTGGGAATTTGATGAGATGGGTGACAAGACTTGCAGGGCCTTTGGTGAAATGGGAGAGGATAAACTGGTATGTTATGCTCATCTTGGAGGACAAAATGAGCAATTCCTTCAGTGAGTTAATGCAGTTTGAATGATGTGGTGCTTTTGGTCAAGGTCACCTTGTGCATGGAGTGATACTGTTCTTACAATGAAAAGGAAGCAAACCTGTTTTGCAGGGTTCTTTCTACTAAAATATCATAGAAGTCACAGAATATTCAAGACAGAACATCAAGCAAGGGAAGCTTAGGCTACTTTTTTTTGTCAGAATGCATCAAACAATGTACATGGCATCTGTTCACCCCCTGAGCATAACTATTAAAAGGAGCTCAGCTTTGGTTTGTAGTACTTTTTCTCACTGTTGAAAAACTCCACTGCTGTCTTATTTAGTAGAAATGAGCTGTCACAGTTTTTTATCATGTTGTCTAACTGGCTTGGAGCAAATTGAGACAAATGTGATAACAGCACTATTGTTCAGCAGTAGCTGTACTACAGCTCTTCATAATGCTGCACTCTGAAAGCTTTCCAGCGTGGTGAGAGAAATTTGACCATATAGACAAGCTCCAGGCCTTTATTTCTTGTAATCTATAAACAAATGGAAGTGTAGTTTGAATTCAAATAGCAAATACACAGTAGAAACGGCAATTGTGGCCATGGGGCTTTTTTGCACTAATGCCTGCCTTTTCTGTAAGGTTCTGCTGATCAAGTAGGTTTTCTGTTGAAGTGAGTTTTTCCTGCAGTACAAAAAACCGTCTTCATTATGCTCAGTTCTTTCATTCCAGCATTTCTGTTGGTTCATTAGCTAATCATCAGGAATCTAAGGATTTGTTGAAGGGGAAAAAATAACAGTGTGCTTTTTGTAGAAATCACCTCTCTAGCTTGTTTATCGGGAGTGGTGGGAGTGGTATTGTCAGGCACTTTGTAGCATTTCTGAGTGTTGCGTAGGAATACAAGCAATCTTGATGTTCATAACTAAATGCAATTAATTGGTTGGTTTTGCGCTTTGGAGGTTGGCTTGTTTTTAAATAAAACCCCAAAACTTTTTCCAGGTAACTTATAACTCTTAAGGAAAATGCTTTTGGGTGTTTGCCCTTGAGACCTGTTGCTCAAGAAAATAGATAGGATTTCTTTAAGATGGTATTTTCTTATTGAATGTTTTGCTGTGCCTAAATGACTTGGGTTGTAACAAAAACTCAGTGTAACATACTTTGCATTTGTCATTCAGGAGGATCTGCCTGATATTTTAGAGTGACGCTTTACTAATGGTCAGATTATTTTAAGTTTTCTCCACGGATATTGAGGGAGGTCTTGTTACTGTGCTTGTTTTCATTCTCATCGTACTTCCAGTCAAAATTTACTGTAATTGTTGTTCAGAAGGTGGTTTTCTACTGTGACCAAGGAAAGAATAGCTACTCATGCAGTCTCTTTAAGGACTAACACAAGTGTACTTTAAGATTCCATTTTAAAGTTTGGGAAAAATATAAGTATTTGCCTTCAAAAGTAAAGAAACTTCTGCACTTGTGCTCAGGAATCACAGGAGTTAGTTGATTTTTTTGGATCTGTACTCTCTTTTACTGCTCGGTGCTGGCTTGCAAAAGCTTAGATATAATATTCCTTTGTAGTTAGATCGTTGGTAGCAGCCAAATTCTACATTGGTGTTAAGACTTAATAAAATTGAGTTTGAGGTTTCATACATCTGATAGGTACTCAAAATATTTTTATCAAGTAGCAGTGAAACTTGTCTTCTCTAAACAGTGTATTTTCAAGATAAAATGGATTTCAAGATTTTTCTGTGATATTAAGATACTTCCTGATTATTCTGTCTTGTCATACTTAGACAGAAATGCCCTGCGGTATTATTTTGGAAGGTTTTCAGACTCCTGATGAATTTGTCTTTGTGAAAACTTAGCACTTATATCTGTCTTTAACAGCTGACATGGAGGAGTTGGTAGAGGATGACATCTGTATTTTGAACCATGAAAAAGCAGACAGTGCTCACAAGAGAGACAGCGATATTCCTGTTCCATCATATAGCGGAGATGAGTCTGTTGCCTCACACTTTGCGCTTGTCACTGCATATGAAGATATCAAGAAACGACTGAAGGAGACAGAGAAGGAAAACTCCTTCTTAAAAAAAAAAGTGAGAATTTTAGAAGAGAAGGTAAGAAAATAGTTGATGTACCAGTTTCTGGTAGCATCTTCTCTTTTGCTGCTGGATGGCAGAGAAGAAGGCTAAGGATTCAAAATATACGCTTAAAATAATATCCGTGTTAAAAATTTTTTTGTAATTTGTTTTATTTGTTTAAGTGAAATGCAGTTTGTTTCTCTAGTAGTGTGGTTGTGTTATACTGGCATTTTTGATCCTCACTGGGCACATATATGATGCCATGCAAAGACAGTACCTCTGATTCTGACAGATGTGTAGTTGCCTCGAATTTGTCACTGTAATCTGGGTGCCTCTTTATGGTGTTTATTAGCGTGGGCACACGTGACGCAGTATTGTTGAACAGTGGGGTGCAAAGCTTGTAAATTATCAGAATCCAGGAATTGTCTGTCAAAAGACTCCCTTGGGCTCAGCATACCAAAATGATAAGGAAAAATTTGTTGCTAAGAATATCCAGCTAGGTCTAGCTAATCACAACCTCAAGCATGAAATACAAAGTTGTAACGCTTAACCTAGATGTTGGCTGGCTGGCTTTTGATGCAGTAATCATGAAACATAAATGAATCTTGGAATTTGTTTTCTAGGCCGATTCTCATGGCCATAAACTAGTAAAGTTCATTAAAGCTAAAAACTGACCAGGGCACAGGTTTTTCTCTGCAAGTAATGAATGCTGTCATTAAACATATATCCTTTGTTCAGTATGAGTGTCTTTGTACTGCAGGAGTTCTTGACTTTGATAGATTGCTTTCTTATATAAGATGCAAAGATAGATCCTAGTGTTAGAGCTGAGACATTTTTTATTAATCACTCCTAACTCTATGCTACTGACTCTTAAAACTTTCCAATTGTGTATTATTTTGTGGCATCGGAATGAAGAACTTGAGTCACGCTTGGGACAGTGTTGAAACACTTATTCAGGAATTCTTGGTGAAGACAGGATTCACTTTCTCTCAAAAAGCAAAACTGTCCCAGGACTTCCTTTATATTAGGTCTGTGGGAGGTGTTGGGAAGAGGAATAGAGCTTTAGACCTAATATTCTCTGAACCATGCTGAGTGTAACATCTTTTATGTGGTTACTTGTAGGAGAAGGGAATGCAGGTGACCTCGCCCCTGATAAGTAACAGCTGTGTTAATTACCCGATACAGCCTCGCCCCTGATGAGTCACAGCTATGTCCAGTAAAGATCAGTGTGATAAAAGGGAGTGGGGAATCATGCAGAAGGATCCTGGGGAGAGAGAATCACTGCTGTGAGGTCAGTCTGGGTCTGTAGTTAAGAGCTGGAACCTGCTGCCATAGTCTAGCTAGATAAAAACCTGCGGTCAGAGTCTGCAAACTGATACCTGCAGTCATAGTTTAGGAGGGAAATAACCTGCAATCAGAGGCTGCAAGAGAAACCTACAGTAGGAGCTTGCTGCAGCCAATCAATGAATAGTTGGGAGTCAGGATGGCTAAGCTGTAAAGAGGAATAAAGCAGGACTCATTTCATACTGTGATAAACAAGAAGTCTGTGTCTTGGCTCATTTCTACCCTCTAACAAGAGGGCTGCTGCAACAGTTACTCAAAATCACAACAAACAGGATTTGACCATGACAATTTCTTTTGCCTTATGTCTTTTGGTCTGGCCTGTTCAGCTTAATTCTCTTGAGGATGATATTTTGTTTTCTATAGAGAAAACTTTTTAGTATGTGAATACTATAAAAATGTTTCTATGAGGGAGGTGTATTGAGAAGGCCAAGACTGCTAGTGATTTTCAGTCTTTGTCACTAGCTAATATACCTGTATGCTTAAAAAATAAATGGGGAGTTACCCCTTTGAAGTTTTCAATTTTCAACGTGCATGAAAACTTTCTGAGAGCTTTTTAAGGCTTGTCTTCTATTTGAGTGGCTCTGTTAAGGGGAGAAAAATATAAAGGACAAAACTTAAAAGGAGTCATACACATATTTAAAAAAAAAAAAAAGCAAAGGGCAGGCAATTCCTATCTTTGTGGCTTGTTTTCCCATACTTTCTTTCAAGCAAACCCATAAAAGAGGAGATATTTAAGGTAGACACATGAGTGTCAGTGCTTTGTTTTAGTAATTTTTTGTGTGTGTGACTCTAATTTTTAAGAAAATATGTGCAAATCTGATGTGAATATAAGAGGTACTCTGTGTTTAAAGTAAGTGTGCAGGATAAAAAGAATGAAAAGGAAAATGCAATACTTAATTAGAGCAAGAACTTTTTGCATGAATGGTTCTAATTTGATGTAACACTTTTTTTCTTTGTACGACTGTTTTTCTTTCTCTCTTAAGAAAAATGCTGAATACATTTTAACTCTGTTCCTCTTTTTCTAGCAATCCAGTTGACAGCGCTTGTTCTGCCTTGCTTGTATTTTGCCGTAGCAGGCAATGAGATGGTGTTGATCTGAAAGTTCATAGTTATTTGTAAAATAATTCTGCTTTGGCTTTTCTTACATAAATACACTGAAAAAAATTATTTATGTTATGAGGCATTTAAGAAATTATGTTTGGTTTCCTTTGTACTTTCTAATATTGTGCCTATATGAACTTTCTAATATTGTGCATATTCTATATGCTTAAAACTCGTTTTCAAAAAGCAGTTTACATTTTTTCAGAGCCTGGAAAGGTGTGATTAAGGGATTGTCAGTGTGAGTAATCGTGACTTACGAATGGTTTTTAAGTACTCATAGGAGTGAACTCATGGCAGTCTACTGGAAAGTATCCCTGTTCATGGCAGGGGGGTTGGACTAGATGAGCTTTTGATTGCCTCTTCCAACTCAAACTACTCTATGGTTCTATAAATCAGTGAGCATTAAGTATTGTTAGCAGTTTCAGAATTTGTAGACAACCTTTGTTGCGCTTTTATAAAAAGCTTTGGCCCGTATCATTGTATTTGATTAATTTATTATCTAAACTGAAAAAAAAGAGGAAAAGCTGTTAGATTAATATTGCAGGCTGTACCATTGCCTTTTTAAAATTTTGCAGCTCTCAGCATTAACATACAAAGCTTCTCACTTCTCCTTTGTGTGTTAAACGTTCAGGTGCTTGGCTCCCGGCTGGAAGAGGAGTGCAGCTCAGTGGGGCGGGAACAAGTCAACAAGGCGTACCAAGCCTATCGAGAGGCCTGCATCGACCGCGATCATCTGAAAAGCAAATTGGAAAAAATGGTGTGCCTTTCTAAGTAATGACTTCAATGCATGCTTGATCAGTACTGCACAGTTTGTACACGTCTACTGTAGAATGAACTTTATATACTTAAGATCTGTGGTGTTGGTTTTATCACTCTTTTAAAGTACATGACAATACTTTCTGTAGGTAATAACAATTTAAAGGACCTCGGTTTTATTACTGGGCTAGAATAATGCTAAAAAAATATCAAAGCAGTATTTCTTGTTGTATTTGTTCTAAAATACTGAACACGATACAGACATGATAGAGTAATGTTTCATAAATTATTTTGTGTTGGGGTTTTTCCCCCCCACCTCTGGAAATAGGCGAAAGAAAGTGCGGCATCCTTGAAAAACTTGAATGAACAGTTGCAATCTAAAGAAGTAGAGCTGTTACAACTAAGAACTGAAGTGGAAACTCAGCAAGGTATGCATTCGGTTACTTCATCTGAAGGTATGATCTCAGGGTATGAAGAGGTTTAACCCTTTATAGGGGGGAGGTAAGAGAGGTATGAACAGCACTGAGATACTTTGAACTTGTCTTCATTCTTGTGAATGGTGGTGTGTATGTTCTGAGGCTATTGTGTTCTTCCACCGTAGATGATTTACAAATTTGAGAAATGGGCACCACTTGACAGTTTATAGGCTGTGTCATGTACATCTCTGGACCCCACCACCTTTTCCTCAGAGGAGGGCAGAGGCCTGTTCAAGTTAAAGATTGTTCAGTCAATCCCACTTCCTCTGGCACCTGCAGAGGGTCCAGTATATTGCTTTGTCTCGTTGTTGGGATATGACAAATACCAGAGGATGTTGTACAGCAATAGCTGCACTCACCAACAGTTACTTAGGTGGCTGGAAAATGAGAAAAGATAGAAAGATACTGGTTGTAGAGAACCTGGTGAAAAGAGGAAGGAGAAACTAACAGTATATCCGGGCAATTCTAAAAGCCCAAATCTAGCTTCTCTTACTGCAGTTGTAAATGTGCTGTGTATGTGATAGACACATAAAACAGAAGAAAAAAAAAACCCCCTTGATTAATATAGTTACAAGAAAATGTCATCTGTCTAAAGTTAGAGATATGGACTGACTTCAGAGTCTGTACAAATGCAGTCATTTGAAAGGCATTTTTGAGTATGTCTGTGCTTGAATTGGATTACTCTCCAAGAGGACCTTAAGCAAGTAATGCACCACTTCAATTGGACAAATGTTTAAACCTAGAAAAACAAACTGCGGGTAGTGCTGGTATCGCTGTTGAGGGACCTCATTGTTTCAGGAGGTAAGAATTGCAGAGTTTGTGAGGAGAGCTCTGAAAATGTGATTATTTCAGTCCTTGTTTGTAACTTGATTTTGCTCATAAATGGACAGAGTACCCTGTTTAAAAAAATGTATCAGTGTAACTTAAGGTTGTTTAAGCTATTAAATTTGGAAATAAATGTACCATGCAGTTGAAGATTTGTGGGTTTTCTTCCTGTCATGTTCTTCCTTTTCTTGTTGTCTCACTAATGCCCTGCTACTGATCAGACAGTAGCATCAGCTTAGGTTGCTTCTTACTATGTGAATTGCTTCAGTCTAACAAGATTTGTATAACTTTTATGCTTTCCCCTTTTGTTTTGATTGTATCTTTTGTTGTTCTGTGTGGAACTTCTTCGTGTTAAACTTGGGGAAAACTTAATGGTAAATGATGTAACAATACAAATCTGAGGGCCAAAAGGCTCATGTTTTCAGAGCATGTAAGTTGGGCATATATGATGTGTGTTTGCCATAAATTGATTTTTCTATTTCCATTGCCTTTTTTATGCTGGTATTTCCTTTTTCTCTGCATCAAATCTCCAATGCATTCCTAGAAAGTAGAGCTCCATGCTTTGAACCCAAAATATAAACTACCTCTGCCAATAGCGTTATCAGTGTTATATTTCACTGTTGCCATAGACTCCAGTTTCTTCAGAATATGATGGTTTTGTAGGGCATGGGCTGGTTGCATATTGAGTTAAATTCCTTTGACTGAGGTTGGAATTTGATTGTCTTGCTTGTCTTCTTTACAGTGATAAAAAGTCTGAATTGTACTCAAGCTGGCTGGGAATTAGAGAAGCTGAACAGTGACCTGAAAGTGCATAGTCTGGAACAGGATCTAGAAAAACTCAAGGAAGAGTGCAACAGTCTCAGGAAGGAGTTGCAAAATTCCAAGCAGAAGGTACCTTAATTTTTAAGGAATTTTTGTGTTAATGGTTAATTTTAAATCCCATGGTCAATCAAAATCAAGGGTTAACAAAATTATGAAGCATACAATTGAGTGAAAGATGAATATCTTGGTAAAATTTACCTTAGATATTTTCATAGACTGTCTTTTTCTTGGAAATAGGGACAAACTCCTCAAGGAAGTGTGCATGGCATCAAGGTTGTCCATATTTAAGGAGTGTCTGGATGATGCTCGTAATTATGAAGTTTAGTTTTAGATAGTCTGCAATGAGCAGGGAGCTGAACTTAATCCTTAGGGGTCACTTCTAACTTGAGATATTCTATGTTTCTATACAGATGAGATTTCCCAGCCATTACCTATATAACAACAGAAAAGAAAGCTTTGGTTTTTTTTATAAGTAGCCACTGAAGTTCTGTGTAAGCTGGGTTCCTAAGATAGTTTGGGCAAAAGCTGGTCTGTATTTTTTTGTTTGTTTGTTTTTTAAACAACAATGGGATGATACTGTTAAAAGATGTCATCAGCTTTGTTTAAGGAGGTCTGGCACTTCTCTTTAGGGTAGTTGCATGAAGCTTGTCAGTAAAGTACTTCTTTTGGCACCCTTCTTTGCCATTTCTGGGGCAGATATCTGTTTTGAGGGACATATTTTGTAACCTAGACATTGTTAGGATCTCAAAAAGAAAATTAAAATAACAGTAACAAAAAGCACTAAGTTATTGTCTAGTACATTCTTTCTATTTTCCATCTTAGTTTTGATGAAAGGTACAGTGCCAGTCCCTAGGACTCTGCAGTCACAATGAAGTTACACAGTGAATATAAAACATTTAAATGTGATTGTTTGAGGAGGCAGACTGTTTTAAATTCCTTGTGGTCATTAATAACAATGATTATGTAATCTTGAATCACACAGCATTTGAGTGAGTTGGCATTTTTTTCCACTAGGTGGGGATAAAGCATGTGAGGTGTTCTGTTAACTTCCCTTACTGTTGGTTGTTTCACTTGTGTCTGGAGGTCTTTCCTGTAAAATCTGAAGGATTGCTGTAACTTGTGTGCAGTTCTGGTGTCTTCGGGTAACTCTAGAACAGAGTAACAGCTGCATAAATAATTGCAGATGGTATTGTGAGAGTGAATGATGTCAGAGAGAAAAGACTAAAATAGCAGTTGTAAGGAATACTACATGTGACACTGTTTAAATAATGCTTATACCAGCAGCTTTTGTTGCACAGAACAAATACAGGGAACGGCTTTTTGTTTTGTTTGGGGGTTTTGTTACTTCTGGTTTTTTTCTTTGTCTTTAATATAATTTCTTCTTGATCCTGGTAACTGCTTAATATAGAAAATAAGAAAGTGCATCATTTCAAATGTGGTGTAATACAGTGCAATTTTTTTAAGCTATGAAGTTGCATCTTTGGGAGATGGTGAGAAAGTTCGGGAGGGGAAAATCTGTCAGGTGAAATACAGTCAAGTGTGATCAATGGGCAATGACAAATCAGCATTATTTCAACTCAGCTGGTTGTTTTCATTATTACTTATTTTCATTACATTAGTTTAGCTAACATGAAAGTAGTAATGAAAGTAATAATGAAAATGAAAACAGGAAAGCATGTTTTCAAATGTTTTCTACCTTAGGTGAGTGTACTTTCTGTTTTTCTGTACTTTTTGATATTCTTACTCAAGTTTTACATTGTAGTTGATAGAATGTGTTCATTGTATTGACAAGTTGCTTGAAATGTGTACAGGCTGCATTAAAGCCACTATAAAGGTATCAAATCCACAACAGGTTTGGCTAGAGATAGTGGTAGGACGTGGAGAGAAGGGATACGAAAGGGATGGAGCTGATCACAAGTGAGTGTCTAATAGAAACCCAGCTAACAAAGTGAGCCCAATGTTTGATTTGTTAAGCAGTCCTGGTAAATTCAGTGAGGCTGCCTATATGTGCAATTTTGAAGTAGTCTTTCAGACTGAAGGGATAAATAATGTTCTGTCATAAAAGTAACCAGTGGAAGTAAATCTATACTGACTGAAGCAGTTTGCATGAACTTAAAGATCTTTATATACTCTGATGGGAAAAGAACAAAAAAAGATTGTTTAAAAAGCAAAAATTGAGAAAGACTTTCAATATCCATTAAAAAAGTGATCAGTCTCTAATTGTGAGAGTGTAGAAATAGCTTCCTCCTGCTGCTGAGGACTCCAGGACGGTGTAGATAAATATAGATGAGAGATCTCTGAAGTTAGGTTTTAGAAGATGAGGTTTATTGTAAGGGATGTGGGGGCCTTGCTCTGAGCTGCCAGGCTGCAGCTCGTGGCAAGGCCTAGGAAAATGGGGGAAGGGAGAAGTAGGGAGAGGAAATTCCAAGAGAGGAAAGTCCTCGGGGAAGGGTGCGAGCAAAGAGAGTGTCCAGCCCCCCTGGGACCCCTTATCAGGGGTCTTCAAGGTGGGCTGGAACAAGCCTTGGGCCAATGGGGTTACAGATACCTGATACTTCAGGGGAGGGGTACAGGTGTGGGATGAACCATACATTGAGGGGTGAGACAGAACATTCCATTTGACCTCTGGGTCTGGCTGCAGGTAACCTTCAGATGGTCACATAACTGTTTTCCCAGAGATCCAGTATCTAATACATCTCAAACATCAAAACTTACTTTCAATTCTATCTCACTTACAGGTTTCTCATTCTCAGAATAGAGGCAATCATATTTATAGGGTTTTTTGGCTTCCTCCTTCCCAACATGAGAGTTCAGCTGTTTAAAAAAAGTATGGAGGTGGCTGAGCAATGCCTTCTTATAAGTAGGTAGTTTAAGCATTTTTCAGTGGAAATTCTTAGCATAAGTTTTTATTTCCCTTTTGAAACCCACTGCAGCTAACACAAATGAAGACTACTTTACTTGTGAATTTCGGTATTAGGGAACTTGGAATTTCACTGCCATTTTTCAAGAGAGGAGATCTGAAATCATGTTCATTCATTCTCTGTCTTCCCTTCTCTCTGTTATACAGGACCAGGCTCAAGAGGAAAATCCCTTAAATGGAGACCACCTTCAAAGTCAAGACATCCAAAGGTATGAAATATTTTCTTTTCAGTTTCCTGAGGGACAGTTTGAACAAGTAAAATATTCTTGCGGACTCTTTAGGTGTGTTATTTCAAGTTAGATAATTTCATTGAAAGTCTAGGTATAGTTATTTAGCAGGATCATTGTACATTTTTTTCTTTGTTATGTTTGTAGTTGGGGATGATGCTGATGAACATTTGTAGTTATGCCTATTGGTGCACTTACATCATTTTCCACCAGAGGGAAGAGCAGCCCTTCACAACTCCAGGCCTTGGTGCTTCCTTGGGTGTTGAAGAGAACATACAGACACTTCCATTGCATGTTCTCTGGTGCAGTGATAATAATGCACACACTGCACACAAATCACACTTTGTCCTTTCACCTTGGCTGGATATTTACTCCTGTGGTTCCTCCTGGAGCTTCGCAGTCAGCCTGATAAAAGATGTTCTCTCAAGACACAGCAGTTATCTCTTTGACTGCTCTGATCAAACTGATCATTTGATCAAATAATTATTGATCAGAGCAGATTTATTCCACCAAGTGGTGCTCAGGTGGCAGCCATCTAAAATAGCATATCGACAGTATAGTGTTTATTGTAATATCAGTACTGAATGTGTAATAAATATGCAAGCCCATCCAAAAATCTGTGGAGAAAACTCTTGAAAAACCTCCGATGAGAAACATTAGTTGTAGCAAGCAGTCCTGCTTTTTATAGAAAATGGAGGCATTTGCACTTAGTTAACTTTTTGGAAAGTAGTTATTTCATATTTGTGAACAGCCTGCACATGTCTTTTTAAGTTCTCAGTGTGCAAATCCAATTTGCTGTAGGTTTAAACAGGCTGTTATTGTGAAGGTTTGTAATACATGTTAGAAGGCAGTACAGGATAAACCTCCAAGCACAGGGAATCCTTGGTTTCAATTACAAATTCCTTGAAAATTAGGCTTTGCAATGGGATTCTAGGTCAGTGTCCACAAAAACAATTAAAATCTGTTGCATGTGATTTAAGTGGAATTCTGGGACTGGAGCCCTTTGCAAGATGCTTGTAAAAGTGCTGAATACACTTTAAAAAATTATCCAAACACTTTCCTTCTGGTTGGTGGCAGACACTGAGCTGTCCTTACATTTACCACTTCTGTATTAAATATTGGACAGTTCTGCTTTCACATAATTAAAATTTTTGATCTTATTTTTTAGACCAAAATGTGAGAATTAAGGAAGTGTGGTTGCCACATTAGCTTTAAAATCAAGCTGACACCTCTTAAGAGCTCAAAGAGCCAAAAGAAGTCTTCAATAGAAATGCCACAGGTTTAGCTGAATTGCTTGAAATATCAATTCTGAAAATTCTAACTTTCTGTGTGCCAGAATTGCTGACACTTAATACATGATTTATTAAAATAACCAGCTTTCTGTGTTCTTTAACAGAGCTTTATGAATCTGGATCTTTGTATTCTGGGGAAGTATTTCTGTGGATAGAAGTTCTATTTCTTTAAGGGAACTCTCTTAGCCTTGACTTGCATCATAGCTACTCCTCAGAGTGATTCTGAACACATTTGTGCTTAATATTTCATGCAGGTGTGATCCTGTATTGCTATCTTCAAAGGATAGTATTGCATGAAGTTATAAAGCCTACTAATTCTTACTCATCTTAATAGCTTGAGATATTGAGCTGTTTTCAAATAAATTCCTTTTAGGTGAATGTAGTGAGGAAGAAAAAATTCTGGAAACTCTCATCCATTATATTTGCCTTCAATAAATGTGTTTTGGTAGAATGTTAAGCATTAAAAAAGCATTAAATTGTTCATTTCATGTTTAAGCTGAAGTAACTATGTCCTTATGTCTTTGAACACTAAGTCAATTATTAATCAACATAAATGTCATATTCAGTGATCCTTTGCTAGCAATTTTACCAGAAAGCATATGGTAATGCTGACTTACTTTTTTTTTAAAATTTCTTACCAGTTATTAACCTGAAACGTCAGTGTTGGAACAGTGCTGCTGTTGCTAAATATGTTTCTTGTATTCTGCTGCCTTAGAGAATGAATTGGAACACAATTTTTTACACTGTCTGATAAGGCAGTGTATTAACACAAATCGGATGACTTGAATATGAACGAGTGTGGTTTTTATTTTAGTCTGGACTCTGTGCGTATGCTCAGTTTGGGTCTGAATTCAGTGTAGCTATTTAGTCTGAATTCAGTGTAGCAACATGCATGGTATAAGACCCAAATACTGGGTTTTGATTATTTGAAATTACAATCAAGCAATATTACTAAGCTCATAATATATGTTGGGGTATGTCGTCATTTATTGAAAGGTATTCGGAGTTAACACTCTGCCTTTTTTATAACCTGGTGTCACTTTATATAAAGTATTCCTTTGAGATGACTAATTTTATTGGAATATGGTTAGTTTCAGATACTAAAATGAAAAGTTTCCTTCATATTTCTTTCCCTTGGGGAGTTGAAATTATTATAGTATGTCAATATATAATGCACTGTATAGTGTAATAGGCAAGAATCAAAATATACAGTGATTCCTGTTTTTAATGTAGTTCTCAGTACTGTTCAGTCCATTTACAGTTATGGTACTCTTAACAAAATTTGCAGTGTGTGTCAGGAAGAACAATTTATTAACAGTTAACATTTGATAGGCATGATAATAGGCTGCTTTAGAGACAGCAATATTTAACTTGTAATAAATTTTTGTTTTGACAGTATGCAACAAATATATTGGGACCTGAAGAGAGGAATGTCTAATTTGCGTGTAGTGACTGACAAGCAAGCTGAGGTCCTACTAAAACTGCAAAGGAACCCACCAGGGGCCAAGAAAGGCAAGTCAGTGTTTGCAGTAACAGACCTTACAAACACAAACAGTTGATTCAAGCTGTAGCATTTTAAAAATAAACTAGCTATCATATCTTATCAGAATCTCATCAATTGAAGTTGATAAGCTAGACTGTATTATGGTTCCAGCTTACCCATTTTCTGCTTTTGCTTCTGTCTCATACTGGTCAACTTCACACATAAAGGTGTTGCTGATGTGTTTTTTCTTCAGTACTGTATTCTGTTCCCCTTGTGGCTTTTTTCTCAGTCAAGTGTTGCTTATGTGCACAAGGCTGAGGTGTTAAGTTTACTCGTATTTGACCTTTTACCACAACTACTTCATATTAGGGGGAAAAAAAATCTTTTTGCAAATGCAGTCTTATTTTCCCAGTACAGAATATATGAAGTATTAAATTGGCAATATTTTAAAATCAGACTTTAAAAAGACTGAAATTCCCTTATGGTTCCATATTTCCTTATGTTGTATTCAAGCTGTCTTTTCTAACAAAATGCTACACAGTGGGACATTTTCTGAATGTCATAATACTGGGGAAGCAAAACTGCCTTAAATAATTTTAAGCGTTAAATATTTTTTCACACAAACCGTTTAAAATTTCTGTGAGCACTTCCATCAGACAGTTCTGTTCCATACATATGTTTTCCACAAGCCAAATGCTAGACTATCTATCAGTCAAACTGTGGTAAAGAGTTGATTTCCTTTGTTTCCTGCTCACTTCAATTGTGGTCTTTACTGTGCTCAGAATACTGGTGGAAGACAGTGAACTTGGTTACAGTGTACTGGTGACAGTCTCTGATGTCCCTGTCCATTATCAGAAACATTTTGTTTCTAAACAGCTCAGTGAGGTAATGACAGGATTCACCTCTCAAGCAGTCCCTGTCTTTGTGGTCAGCAATGACTGATGATCACTTTGTCTGGTACTTGGGTGATACAAACTGTCACCCATTTTCTAGACTTGGCCCCATTGTTACCAGGTGAGTGTGGTCCTACAATTCTAAAACACCTTTGTCAAGTAACTTCAGCAGAGAAACTGGGAGCTGAATGAGTCCAAATAATCTTAGATCTGTCAAGGTTTGATGTGATTATATACTGTCTTTATATGCTTATTTTTAATTTGGAGTTACCTGTCTTGCCACTACACAGCTACTGGATTTTCCTCTTCTCCTTGGTGAGGAGTTTCATTTTCTGCAGTTGTTATGCAGTTGTTCATCCACAGCCATAGAAGGCATTCTCGATTGATCAGGAAACAGTGGACTTTTGCCTTTTCATCTGTAGACTTTTTTCAGTAATTTTTCAGAAGTACATGGGCGTGGACAGGTCTGATCTTGGTCATCGGCCACACTTACGAACGCAATACAGATAAATCTTTGTTTATATTTAGAGACAAATCTTGGCTTATGCAAAATATGGGTGTCTGAAAGCTTCCACTTCCTATACCTCCAGTACTGACTTTTAGCATCTACAGACCAGCTGCCATTGTCGGATGTGCATTAATTTCTGCAGAACATGTGTTCATTACTTTGTGTGGGACATGAACAGTATCAGTTACCAAGTGGATTCTACTTAGCTGTTATGTATGGAGGAATTTTCAATAAATACCTGTCTTTGTGGGTTTTTTTCTTTATTTTTTCTTGTTGTTTTGGGGATTTTTTTTTCTTTTTTTGGGGGGTGGGGTGGTTTTGCTTGTACATTTTCAATCCATTTTTGGTGGATTCAATTTTTCTTGAACTTCTAAAGGTCTGTAGGCCTCAAATTGCTTTTTACACCTGCTGGCACAAAGATGCCAAATCCAGTGCTTTAGCATGCCTTTCAGACATGATGCCCATGCTGTTGGAAAGTGGTTTGGGTTGACATCCACAAATTTTAATTTATTGTGACAAACAGAAGTTGTATTCTTTGACAAAGATACCAGCTTCTTTTTCTGTCCCTTAAGAGCTAAAGTTAAAAATTGCAATTCATGCTCAAGATTAACAACTCTCTAGAAAGCTCTATGGAGTTGAGCTTAACTGCAGAAAGCATTAATCCACTCTGATTTCACATTTATGTACATTATCACTACAAAACAAAATGACCTGCTTGTATTTGGCCATACGTTCAGAAGTGTGTTTTCCATTTCAGGTAGATGCTGTTCTGTTTCAGAATCCCCCCCTTCCTAACAGTTTGAACTCCTCTGGAATGTCACATGGCTGAACATTGCAGTCTGTCACTTTACTTTTGGAAGTCAGACAAGAGAACCTGTGAACATGTGTTTCCCTCTTGCTGCTTCATGGGCAGTGGGAATTCAGGTTCTGGGTGGCACAAGAATCCAACTTGTTAAAAGAATCAGTAGATCAGGAAGCAGCATTCAGTCTTCTGCATCTGGCTGATTTCTCCAGGCTTGTGGAAATGGTCTCTGTTTCAGCATTCATTTCAGTCCGGTCAGAAAGATCCATCTGTTTATCTGTCTTGAAATGGGAGTTGGGAAATGTCCTTGGAGTTGTGGGTGTGTTTTAAACACTGTGACTGCAGCATTTTGGGTTCATCTTGAGACTGGTGAGGGTAGTAGTATGATGTTTGTAGCTTTCAAGTAGTTACTGAATATGGTCCAAAACCTTGTGGCTTGAAGAAAGTGTGTTTAACATCCCTGCTAGACTGTAGTACATTTGGAGTACATGAAAAATGCATTAGATAATGTAATTTTAAAATCTTTATCTTCTTCCTTCAGCTGCCTGTACTGCACCAGTGCAGTGTGTTGACTTGAACATTTCCAAGCTGAATTTGACATCTGGGGTAGTCTATAAGAACCTCTCACAAAGCGATAAAGCCCTCGGCAACGCTGTGCCTCCCCCTCTGCTGAGAGATGCCCATGTCCCGTCAGAAAGGGTGACCCTACAAGCCTGGACAGATGAGAGACCAATTCCAGTTGACGGCAAAACGTTTCAGGAGCACCATTCTTACGGAAAGAGCTCTCTGGAAGATAATTCCTGGGTATTCCCAAGTCCTCCAAAGCCCAATGAGAATCTGTTTTGGGAAACGAAAAATAGCCCAACTTTGTTAAACTGTCCAGCAGATTACCTGGATCAGTGTAATCAAAACTGTCTGCACAAGAGTTAAACAATTTTTAGAATGAACTGAGGCATTTTTGGAGTGATTCTGAATAGGCACCTTAATGCTCAAACTTCTAAGGAGAGTAAACAAATTGCTTGAAATGTTCTGTCTTTATTTTTAATTCTAGTTCCAAATCAGAAAGCCTAGTCTTTCTCTGCTGTAAATCAGGAGCGAGTCCCTTGATGTTAAAGCTGTGCTGGTATAATGTAAATACAAAGAAATCTAGCATGGGGTCTAGATAGTCTTGTACTGCAAATGACATACATTTGCTAAAAATCACACTGAAAGTGAGTTTGTGGAATAAACCAAAATAATCCAGTTCTGAATTTGTTTGCTATTTGTATGTTATCGAGAAAATACTTGGTATCCAGTGTTAGAACTTGTACCAGCTCTGAGCTTATATTTTGACAGTGTTCTTTTTCAGAAAAAGACATAATATGAAGAATTGGATTCTCTCTTCCTTCCTCCTTTCAATTAGCTTTGATTCCTCTGGTTTGTAAATGTATTTTTCTGTAATTTTTAACCAAGAAAGGTAAGTTGTTTTGGTTTGGTTTTTTTTTCATTTTTTTCAACCCTGATTTATATGAGATAGTGGCAAGAAAAAAATCACCCCTAGGCTATGCTGTTACGATTGCCCTGTTTAGGGCTTGATTGTGAATTGTGAAGGACTGTAAGTAATGCTGCTGGACACTGTGAATCCTGGAGGTTCAGCTTGTTTCCCTCAGTTCCTGCTGAAGGGAGCTGCTGTAACTGCACAGCGGTGCCGCCACAGGCCCAGCGTGCTCACAGTGCAGTTTTCCATATCGTGCCTCCTTTGCACAGCACCACAACTCTTGACTCTTTATTCCTGTGGTGGTGAAGGCTACTAACTTTTTTTTGTTGTTAAAGAAACAAAGCCTTAATTTAATCTGACTTAGTATTGTTGCATTGTTGATATACAAAGTAAGTGTTTTTGTGATGTCTGTATTATGCCACTGAGAACCAGAGCTACTGGAATTCCAGCTTACCTGCTTTATAGATTATGGGTGTCTAGGCACTACTTTTTTTTTTTTTTTTCCCTTTTAAGGCCATGAACTGTTTCTTGACAAATATAATTTATGCTTTTTTTTGGTGTAAACTTCTCTGCTTCATATCTGGCTTAATACAGCAGGGTTAAGCAAAATGTCTTGACTGCTCAAAACGTTGAAGAAAAATGCATTGTATTTTAGATCCATGATACCTAACTTGTAATGGGCAGGAATATATTTAATACTGAATACACTATTTACAGATGTGTGGGTGGGTGAAGTATTCAGATTCACAGATCCAGCTTAACATCAAAGTAATAAAAATTAATTTCACAGCTGTTTAGTAGCCACTTATCTTAAGATTGCTTGCAAATACACAGGGAAGCTCTGGCCATAGCACAGCCACAGCACTGATGGGCTGTAGAAGCGTTATGAGGGTGCTGCGTGACCTGTGTGGTTCCAGACACTCTCCCCTGCACAGTAAGTACTTCAGGCAGAGCCCATCTTTCACTTTGTCTATCAAAGGCAAAAAATGCCTTCCAGATATCTTCTCCTGTACTACAAACAGCATACATAAACAGTGTTTCCCATTCACCACATATTGTTTTTATCTTTCTATTATCTTGCTCACGAATGCTGGGATGTCTGTGATTAATGGAAATGGTGTCAGATGCTGGAATTTATTCTGACCAATGAACACAGCTGACTCAGGGGAGTACAATCTCTTGGAAAGTAATAGAACAAAATCCAATATGCATAAAACAAATCCAAGTCACTATGCTTTAGCTGACAGAACCAACTACCTATGTAATAACAAAGAAAATATTTCTCATGTGGCTGCATAAGCTATATGGTACCTAGTTCTAATGTAGCTTACTTTTGGGGTTCTCCAGCTTAACATTACAGAGGTTTTCTATTAAGGAATGTAATAGCCAACAGGCATTAACATGATTTGTGCAATGAAGGAATTCTACTGTGTAAGTTATTAAATAAATTTATTTTTGTTTGAAATTGGTTTCACTAACAAATTTCCTTTCTGTATTTGGCACAAATTTTTTTGCTGAAGTTTTAATTCCTTTATTGTGTATAAATGTTATTCCAAATACAAACAATTAGATTTGAGGTTCATCACTTTGACACAAGAGAAAAAAAAACAGCTGTGTGTTGTAGCCTGCATCAGCATATTGTGGGAGAAGTATCCTCCTGGATCTTGAAATCCGAAGGATTTAGTTAGCTTAAGTTGTGGTGCTTTGACTGCTTGTGTTAAAAGGTTCCCAGTTAGCCTGTTATGTCCTGTGTCGAATTAGGATTTTCTGTGCAGAACCTGAGAATTTCCAGGTTTTGCATTTGACCCTTGGTCTATATTCTGTGCTTCTTCCCATGCTGGAGAATGAAGCAGCAGTGTTTATTGAGAGGGACTCCAGCAGCACTGCTGCTAACTAGGGATAATAGGGACTGATGCCAGAGAGTTTACCGCAGGCAGCATTTCCAATCCACTCACTCATTGCCATGTCCAAGCTGTAGCATTTGAAAAGAAGTCCCCATATTTGGAGTCACTTGGGAGCTCCCTGGCTTGTGAAGCATGTATTGGTCTGAAGCTTACAATCAGATTTTGACTGAAGGTGGAAAAGTCATTTAAATCCACACCACTAGTGGCTTACAGTGCTTTTTCATTTTCAGAAGAAGAAATCTTTTCATCAGTGACAGCAAATTACATGGAGAAGTAGCTGTAGTAAGGGAGTTCTGGTATTAGTATGCATGTGTTTTATAAAACTGTAAAATTGCATATACTAAGGACCAAAGTTCTCAAATAATTATGGTAAATAACCCAAATAAATATTTTAACTTGAATGCAAACTCTGAACATTTTAAAACATACGCCATCCCACCAATTTGACAATTTTTAATTTAAGAAAGCACAAACTCCATTTAACTGAAATGAAAGCTAGCTTTTAGGGGAGGAGGAGGAGGTTGTTGCATTGCACATTCAAGAGAGTAAATGGCAACTTGATTAATATGTATTTGGATACACCTTCTAATAACTTATATGTAAACCTGCACTGTTTGGTTAATTTTAAGTATTTTAAAAATCTGAACGTTTCAAGTTTCCCTGCCAGTATTGTGATGTGCAGCTGATTATCTTTCCTCACATGTGAACTAGCCATATTAAAGAAAGCAAACCCCCAGATTAGCTATGATACACTGTCCAATTTTTACAGCTGGAAAAAGGAGCAGCAGGAGACATATGGTGGAGTTACAGTAAAACAATACCCATTACAAGTAATGAAACACAGGCCAATGTAAGTATCACAGGAACTATACTGGTGGGATGAAGTAGATTGAATTTCCTTCCAAAACCAGCTTGCAGCAGACTTTGAAACTCTTGTGTTTGAGACGCCTATAGCTTTAATGATGCTGTGGGCTGGCAAAGGAAGAGTGAAGAGCTCTGGTACCTGACTAACACCTGGACTGCCTTCTAATTTCCAGACAGGCCCTGTGAAGGACAGTATAGAGGACACACAGACGTGTAAAGGTATTTCCCTGATTCTCTCTGTAGTTTGAGTATAAAAAAAGGATTGGGGGGAGGAGGGGGAGGGTGGCATATTTGGTGTTGATTTTTAATTATTTTTTGAGGTTTTTGACCCTTTCTTCAGGGAGAGTGGTGCTACTACTTGCAATTGTATGAAATAGGGCAGTTGATGAAAGCATTTTAGTTTTTTATGACCAGCAGTAAACACTAATTTTAACTGAGTTGCAGTTGAAGTATTAAAAAAACTCCACCCTGTGTGGTAACTGTCTTGCAAAATTAATTTAATTGTATTTTAAGATGGAAGAGAAAAAGTCAAACATTGAGATACAGTAATAAAAGTGGTAAGATGATCATGTTAGAGTGCAGCTGTTTGACCTAGGGAGAAGCAACACCCAGGTGCTTACTGTTACTGAACCAATTTTTAACTAGGTGGGAACACTTACATTGCAAGCCTACTTGACCATTTTTTGATCATCAGAGTAAAAAGGATGGAGGGATTACTTGCAGGAATATCCTGAGGAGAAGTATGGATGTACTAAATGTGGAGCAGAATGAGGTTCTGGCTTGCAGGTTAATTTCTGGGTGATGTGGTGATGTCTCAGACTGCAGTGTCTGTTCCACTGCCCTTTGCAAACCCTGTGCATTACAAACTGCATTACATCTTCCCTCTGAGTTTGGGTTTTGCTCTCTGAAGGCAAACTTTTAAATATGACACCTTCTCCCTCTTTCTTCTCAGCTCTTCCATTTGTAGGGGGCTCCCCTCAGGAGTTTGAAGAGTCCTTTAATAAAGCCAGAGTGTGCAGCCTCCAGTGAAAAATGGGGGTGTCTTGGGCACCTGCCGAGTGCTCTGAAGAGGGCAGACAGGCCCCTGTGCTGTGTTTCCTTACACTGCTTAGAATCCAGGGCTGCCTCCAGTTAACCTGAGTAGGAAGGAGAGTTTACAGCTGAGACAAAACCAAAACCGAAAGTAATTCAGTGGTATGAGTTTGTCATGTCCTGGTACTCATTCTTTTATTTAAACTTTAAATAAAAGATGTAAATGCAATTCAAGTACAGGGTATGCACAAGATACTAAATGAAAGGTGTGAAACCAAGAATTCAAAGCGAGGGAACATCACATTAAGGCTAGAAGTGTATTACAGAGGAAGCTGATGCATGATCCAAGGGCCAGTCCCTGCTCTGAGTGCATAGTAGAGTAAACAGAGGAGCTTCAATACCCCAGACATAGGAGAAGAGAAATAAATGGCTGACAGCACCATTCAGTACATGGAATTCCAGGTGTGACATCAGTGCAGATGTGAGTTGTGGCTGCCGTTCACACAGAGCCTGTATTGAAGGGTGGGGAGCAATAGCTGCAGGTTCACCTGAGCTTCCCTTCCACACATCCCTTCCTCCCCTGCAGTTCTGGTCACTGCATGGGGGATCCCACTCACCTGCTGCACACAATTTCAGCTGAGCCAGAAAAGGAGACTTCCACTGCTGGTGCTGTTGTCTGACTCAGAGCTGAGTCATAGCTGAGGGTAAGCCCTCAGTGCAGGCACACACCACTTGCAGCACCCAGCACTGCCCCTAAGAGAATGCTCACTCCCACCCCAATCTTCTGGGAAAGGGCTTTTGCCAACACTTTCAAACACCCAGGCTGGCTTTCAGAGGTTGAAAATACAGCAGATTTTCATAGTGGGACAAAAGAAGAGTCACTGTCATTAAAATCACGTTAACATCTACCTTAATTTTCCTCCTTTTTAAAATACGTACAGCAAAACAACTAATTAGGAACATTTTTGTTTTCCAAAATGCTTGAGCTAAGAAGCCAAGAACATGCGTAGGAACTGTTCCACATAAGCTATTTCAAATTGATTAGCTTTAGAGCTGAGTGCCACCTAACAAGGCAGAATGCTACACATCTTTTCAGTTTGTCACTTACAAATCCAGTCCTCCACCCGACCTGCTGAAGCAACCATTATTAATGATTATTGCAGTAAAAGGCACAGAATAAAGGGCAATGACTAACTTGCAGCATTAAGTCCAGCCTGAGTTTCCTCCTTGAAGAGAGGAATACCGTTTGTAGTGAAACAGTATTAAACAAGTGATATGCTGCCTTTCTAATGGAACAGTATCAAATCCTACTCCTTACTTGGAAAATTACTTTTTTTTCTTCTTTAATCAGGGCATTTAAGTTACCAAGTTTAAGTGCAGCCTATCCTTGCTTTTAATGAATTTAGTTTTACTTCAGAATGCTTGGAGGATACTCCAAGATAGTTTCTAAAACTTTATATTAGTATCTCTAGTGAAGCCATTTAAGCATTGGACAAGCCTACAATTAAACAGCTTCAGGTATCAGTACACAAAAGATTGTTTGTGTGCTGTTTTTAAAGGAGGGATGTACTTAGTTCCTGCAAGAGGTGATGTGCATCTTCCATCCCTGGTTTAGTTGTTTACTCACCTCTGTCTGGAATAATTCTGCAAATGTGGTCACTCACTCACTCCTGAAGCATGGCAGCTTTTCCCTGTTCTCCAGGAAGGTCTGGATGAGATTACTTTCTCCTCTAGCGTTGAAATGGTCAGGCTGGGACACACACAAGCACAAGGCATCCATATCTTCTGACAGTGTGGGCCTAAAAGTGTCACAGTGTAGACCTAAAAATGAATTACAGTGCAGGCACAAGTACTACCAGGGTCTCATCTGGCAACACGGTGGTGAAAAGGGTAATTCACATTGATCTGAGTAGCTCTTCTGCATTTGCACTGTTCTCTTCTAGTAAGTGCATCTTCATACACAGTCAGCTTCAGGTGATGACTAACGTACCAACTTCAGTGTACATCCAATCTGTGATCAGTTAATACAGCTTAAATTATTCACCCTTAAGTTTTTATGTAGCCTGGCTCATCTAGCCAGATATAGGCTTTAAATTCCAAATGGACATTCTGGAATTGTAAACTTCAAACTGTACACTGGTAACAAAATCTCAAGTCCAGGTAGAGGAACGCACCTTCGCAACCTCTCCTGCAAACTGTGACAGCATGCTATAGATGTTTAATTACGAAAACTTTTAAAATTGATTCTTAATTTCAGACATTATTTTATTCTCCATTCATCTCATTTTGTGTATTTCAGCTAAACTCCACACAGAGTAGTACAGACAATTTAAGTCTGTTTAAATCAAGTCAAATCCATACTGCATATTAAAAAAGTTCATTTTAAGTTTTAATCACACATTCGGAGTAAACTTCTGTCTTTTTTTCTTAATTCCAGTTGCTCTGTATTCTTCTCTTTGCTTCAAATATTCTTCTTTGCATTCTTCATAGAATAATGGATCAGAATAGCTACAAGACAGAAAAATACATGTTTTTTTATCTTGGAATACTGAACAGATATTGCATGAGTACCACTCATAACTGATCTTCCTTTCACACCCCAAGGAAACTTGTCTGCTTTTAACAGTAAAATAACTTTAATGCTTAGGTACTTTACAAAAAGATGTATCTGCCATGATACTGTTCTCTTTTGAAGCACAGTCCCTTTCAAGCCTCTGCAGTGAAGCCACCAAGAGGAAAGGCAGAAAAAGGGAAAGACATTTGGTACTTAAGTTCAGCTGAAGAATTCATTTGCAGTTACCCTCCTCGGCATGGGAAGCTGCTGGAGTTGACTTATTTTTTTAATGCACCCAAGTAACTACTGGGAATAGGTTCAAGTGTATGTCTTTAATAGTAGATAGGGAGGTCCTTGATCATTACATTAAATTCCTTTCTCTCATAATTTTATGAAGTATAACTATTCAACACTATTAACTTTTTTTTTGTCAGAAGCATTTTGTTTATTTTTTTTTAAAGGTGAAGGAACAGACAAATAAAACTGAGTAACTGCAGCAAGTTCTGACAGCAGTTAGGCCTAAATTCTTGCCTGGCTGCACATGTTTTTTTTCATCAGTCCCTAAATACTTGAGAATAACTGTCACTAGTTCAAAGGCATTTATTTTTAATCCAAATCACTGGTTTAAGAGAGCAGGACACACCAAAAAATCAAACCAACCTCTTTTTTCTCCCAGTCAATCTCAAAAAATTCACAGCCCTCACCCTGGGAAATTCAAGAATCTAACACTTCAGCCTAATGGTACTGAGGGTAAATTAGGACTTCCAAAAAAGATGTTTCAATCCACCATGGCATTGAGTTGACCTCTCATATATAACAATTTCCCATTGCTCCTGCTGCTGCTGTTCACAACAGCAGGACACTTTCAAGACAGACTAAATCTTAAAAAACAAAAGCAAAATGAAAACTAACTTATCCTGTCTCACTAGGTGGTTATGAAGAAGCTTCACTGTGCGCCCCCATCCCTACATCTGTGATGTACCAGAGCAAATAAAGGGCTGAAGATCCTCTGGGCAGAAATCTGTCCCCAGGTGAATCAAGAAGGGAGTCTCTGTAGCCATGAATTCATATGGTAAATAAAATCTTGTCACTTAGGGCCCTGTCCAGCACGGTTTTAATAAAGCAAAGATACCATTTTCAGAAAATACATCGAAGTCCCTAACCCAGCTCTTTTCAGAACAGTTACCATTTCTAGATTAGTACAGGCCATGCACAAAACCCCAGCAAAAATTCACGAGGGACTTACTAGCCAACCAGACAGTCCTTCAGTGCTGTGTTCTCCTGCCGACACTTCACCACCATCAGAAGACCAGTTTCTTTACAGCATTTAGTAAAAGCTGGGAGAAAAAAAAAAAACAACACAAACTAAATTGAAGTTAGAAAAATTACAATAGCTGAAAAAACCCTATGTCTAGGAGGTAGCAGACCAGATCTGATTTATTACTAATATAACCATAGATTCTCATACTGTTTGCAAGGTCTTCGTCACTTGTTTAGCAACAACACTTAAACTGGGATTCTCCCTTCATCATGTAGCACATTCACACACATACTGCTGCTGCTAATAGCATTTCTGAAGTTATTCTTGCAGCAAATCCATGATTCTTGTGCCTGCTTTTCACATGCTCTACTCAGGGCTATCACCTACATCTCTGGCATTTAAGAACAATGAAGTTGCTCAACGAAGTGAAAGTACCTGGTCTGTTTTAAGGATCTTAAGACTTAAAAATAAGTCAGTGAGATACTAAAACAGAAGAGCAAACTCATGGCTAATAACATGGGATTTATCTGGGGGTAACTAAAACTATGTCCCATTGTTACCAGTACAGGTGTTTCACTAAATAATAACCCTAGATAAGAATTGGCTGTTATTTCTATCAGGAGATTTCAAACTGTTGTTTTAAGAGGTCTGCTAAGAGGTAATCAGCTACATTTAGCAGATGGAAAAGAGAGAGAGAAAAAGCTATGTGTCCAAGATCAACCAGCAAATTTAGGGCATACAGAAATACCTAATATCCAGCAAATTTAGGGCATACAGAAATCATTATTTTCTTGCACATAGCAAAATTTACAGCTAATCTAGTCACATTGAAACTTAATGGTACTACATCACAGAGCAGGTAAATCACATTACCTGTGCTCAGTGTATAGGTACATGAAAAGTTAAATAAAAAAGAAAGCAGAGATTTGTGCCTATTAAGGCAGCACTCCTGTCCTGTCCTTTGCTTACAGCTGATGCCTGCTGAAATGGGCATTAAGCAATTGTGGACCTCAGTGGAACAAATCCACCTTCTAGGATGCTGGACACTACTGGCAAGACTTTGAGAAAGTGATCCAACAGCTGCAAGCAATCCCTAGGTGAGATTAATCTGCTTGTCCACAGCTATTATTAATTAGGCTTTCACTAAAATAATTTACTAGACAAGGTAGTGTTTGTTGAAAACGTTGATGACAGATTTAGGTGTCCTTATGCTGCCAAACTTCATGAGGAACTGGCTTCTTACCTATTTCAAACATAGTATTTATTGATGGATACTTAAAAACCTTCTCCAACACAGCACCCAGCTCACACACTGGTAACTCCACCACACCCTAAATGAAAACCAGATGAAAGTGCACTGAAAATGGGTTTAAATTAACCAGTTAATTACCAGCTGGGAAGACACTGTAACCTGTGCTCAAAGGTATCTATTAAAAACCACACCCAGTTTCTAAGATCCATATATTTTAGACTTAAAGTCCTCCAAATGCACGAGCACAGCTTCGAGGAAACACCTGCACAGCTCAGGTTTACTAAGCAGTTTAAGCTCAGAACTAAGGCAAATGTGTTTTTAGGTTATCAGAATATCTTTTTGGTTTTCAAAGGTGAATCTGACATTTCTTCTGTTCTTTCCTGGACTGTTTATACTGACTGTTCCTACATCAGCATCTCAAAAGAATCATGCCTATTAGTACATTCCTGAAAATGACCTTTGTTTTTTTCTGGGAAAAACACCCAAAGCTTTTGAAAGCTTATGGTCTGTCTAATGGCCAGTTTGATTTATACTCTCTACAGGCACTTCTTTAAGTGCTGTGCTGAGGTTTAGGGTTGGGTTTTTTTGTTGTTGTTGTTTTTTTTTTTTTTTTTAGTAATCATTTATTCTGGAAGCTGTGAAGTACAAAACCACTGAAGACAACAGGAGGTCCCTCTCACTTCTTAGCTCACCAGTCTTGATTGGTTAAAGGCGTGATGTCCCCGTGAACAAAAGCCTGAACTGCAATTGCCCCAGCATTCCCTGGCTTCAGAAGGCCCTGCCTGTGGTACATGGCCAGGCACTGTTGCAAAGTGATAAAACTGCTTCCAGCTGTTTAGCTTTAACATTACTGATTCTTAACAACAGAGAGGAAGAAAGAAGGTTAAAGCATATTAGGCATCCCTATATGAGCACACAAAACTTGATTATCCATCTCTTCTGTTTGGCACTCATGTAAGGCATGCACAACAGGTTTAGTTATAGACACTTACCAAAACCCTTCCAGGAGTCTGGAGAATGGTTTTGTTTTGTTTTTTTTTTAATTGTGCTTTGTCTTGCTCAGAGAGGGGCAAGTACCAGTCTCTTCACTCCCCTAACCAGTGACAGGACTCAAGGAAATGGCATGAAGCTGGTTCAGGGCTGGTTTAGGCTGGCTATCAGGAAAAGATCCACCCAGAGGGTGGCCTGAACAGGCTCCCCAGGGAAGTGGTCACAGCACCAAGCCTGCCTGAGTTCAGGAAGCATTTCAGCAATGGTCTCAGGCACATGGTGTGATCGGGGTGTTCTGTGTAGGGCCAGGAGTTGGACTTGATGATCCTGATAGGTCCCTTCCAACTTATTCCGTGATTCTATGACTCTTCCATGAAATGAAATGTGTCAATGTTGAGCAGCACAAACAGTGTTTAAATTACTGGTTTGGAGAATATTGTCAGAAATAGTGCTCAATAATTACAGATATCTCAAATGAAGAATTAATCTCCATGTCTGACAAGCCTTAGTCATTCCTCACTCAAGCAATATCTGCATTGTTGACCGAAGTTTCAGGATGCATAGCAAGATACCACAAAAGGAGCAGATACACAGGAACTGATTACAAACCTATTATAATTTAACACTTTAGCAGCTATGAGGGGTAATCACAACTCTAAAGAATCCAAACAAACCTTCCTGACACACTGCACATTATATAAAGAACAGAATTGATCTTTTCATAATCTTGTGTATGATACTATCTTTACAACTTCAGGAAATGGCTTTCCATGACTTCAGAAGTTCATGGGCTGATATGTTTTCTTTCCTTCTGCAAAAAGCAAGCTACCAAAACAAAACCTCAAGCAGCAGCAAAACAAGAGGTAAATTTGGGCCAGTATGCAAATTCATTGTGAACTGTAACACAAAAGAAAGTCATGTTTCAAACAATAAAAGTTATCCCCAATATTGCCAAATACAAGCCAAATAAACTGAGGAACAGAGTTCAATACAACAGAAGTGAAAATGGCTTGTTAGAAAGGGGGGAAAGGCTTGCCCTCCGTCAAATCAACCCTTTGCCAAGGCTTTTCTAGGACAGCTACATATGTCCATCACTGAATGCTCTGTGCACAGACAAGGACAGATCCACTACTGCGTCAGTGAGCTGCAGGTGCCTGCCAGTTACCACGGAAACTGGCTACAGACCCCCCTTTCACCTGCAGCAGTCATGGTTCATGACATCATATCTGACATAGGTTATCCCACAGGCTCCTCTCCGTGCCATAGGCTCTGTCTAAGGGGATGCACACAGAGCAAAGATCTCTTCTCGAGGCTACAGCTCAGAGAGACTTCACTGAACAGCTCATCACTGATTTGAGGCTGGATTTCTTCTTCTTCTTTATTTCTCATGAAGAAAGCTTTGCATTTCTGTTGCGTGAGTTTTGGTCACAGTTCGGAGAATTTTAAGTCTCATTACATTTTGGCCATTACAGCCACACAGAGAGATTTTAACTGCTAAAGCAAGCCTGTAATTTAGTACCTTTTCTAAATCAACCAAGTACGTAAGGCCAAAATGTATCTTTGCCAAGACAGAGGTCTGGTGGTCAACTGAACAAAAGCTGAACAGCCATGTCTGAATACAGAGCAATTCAGTTTTGTCAGTTCTCACCTGCTCATTACAGCATGCTGGCATGTGCAGGGGATCTGCCTATGATGGGAAAAGCACAAATTCAGGGACAGATAAGAGGGCTTTTTGGCTGAGGCTAGAGATGAATGAGTCCTTCCAAGGACTGACTCTTCAGCAGGGAGCATCTCCAGCCCTGAGCAACTCTGGGAAGCTGCTGAGTTTGGTCCCTGGCACCTACAGATCTGCCCTGGATCCAAGAGCTGGATTTCACTGTGTCTTCCTATCCCAGCTTACCCACCTGAGAAAGCATGACACAAAGAACTAGGAGAAATTTGATCCTGACATATGTAAAGTCACAGAACAGAAAAAAAATGAGCTTTTTAAAGCCCTCTTAATTTATCTCTAAAGCTGTACAGACATGCATTTTTAAAATAAAAATCCTATTACAAGTCTTTCTGTAATTCCCTTCAGATACAGAATTATACAAATTATGTTGGAGGTATGAAGAATTAGTTTTGAGTGCCCGACTTAGTATATTTGATGGTTGATTAAAACTTCTTAAAGTTACAGAGCACTCTCTTCATTAAGGTTTCTTTGATAATTAGCTAGAAGGTTGGCAAAGTAAAGAACACTTTTTGTTTACAAAGATCTTTACAGTCCACACTAATCTTTGCTGACAAAAACAGTATCTAAGAAGAATGCTTTTCTTTAGTATTTCTAATTGCTTTTTCCCCCTCTGTTTTATGACTTTACGACAAGATAATATGAGAAGCAGATGGAAACTGAAGTGAAACTGGCTAACAGTTCAGTTA